>NC_069504.1:140414958-140672458 GCF_027579735.1 Bombina bombina | reverse complement strand
AGAGGTCAAATATTCTTTTTTAGTAATCCAATCTGCTGCATATTTAAACAGAGAAACCCAATTTTAATATTGAATATTTTGAAATGCCATCCCAGCCATACTTTTACACTTGGATAGCTTCTGCATAGATATTCGTGGTCTTTTGCCATGCCATATAAAAAAGGAACATACGCGGTTAAACATACTTAGATCTCTCCGGGATAATAGGAGCAGAAGATTTTGGAGTAAATATAATAGTTTGGGGAATAAAACAGTTTTAATTAGCTCGTGCTGAGAAAGATAAAGGCAGGTTCATACACTGTTCTAATTTTTTTTTCCTATATTCAAAGTAGTCAGGAAAATTGAGTGCGTACCACTGTGCGGGATCTATGCTAAGAACTATACCTAGATATTTTATACTTTTGACTTCTTTAAAAGGGTGACTTCTTATACTATAGGGGGTCCTCGTAATCCATAATAATTCTGATTTTGAAGTATTGATTTTATATCCTGAAATGGAACTATAATCATCTATAATATGTATTAATTGAGGAATACTCTGTACTGTATTATTAAGAAAGATAAGCAAATCATCTGCATACAGGAGGAGAGTCAGAATATTCTTCCCCAGGTATATCCCTTTTAGTTCCTGCCTTAGCAATATCGCTAGTGGTTCCAAGGATAAGTTAAACAAAAGTGGCGAAAGTGGGCACCCTTGTCTAGTACCTCTATTTAGCTTGAATCTCTCTGAAATTTCGTCATTAATAATTAAAGAAGAACAGGGATTCTTATAAATATTATGAATACATTGTTGGAATTGTCCTATAAAGCCAAATTTTGTCAGAGAAGTGAATAAATGATCCCAGGTAATCGAGTCGAATGCCTTTTTGGCATCGACTGTAAGAATTGCTGAATCATTTCTTTGATATATTCTTTTTGAATGGGCTTTATTCCAGTACCAATCAAGCAGCATTGTAACTTTCCGCAAGCTTTTCATTGAACTACGGCCTGTCATAAATCCTACTTGGTCACTATGGATTAATGGGTCAAGACATTTCTGTAATCTCTTTGCTAAGATGGTTGTTATTAATTTATAGTCTACATTGAGTAGAGATATAGGTCGATAGGAAGAGGGATTTTCTGCATCTTTATTCTTTTTGAGAATCAAGGCAATATTTGAAGCTGCAAAATTACTGGAGCAATCTTTTTTATTCTGGTAATACTCATTAAACAACTTAAGTAAGATTGGACTTATTTGTTCTTGGAGCATCTTATAAAATTCAGACGGAAGGGAATCGGGTCCTGGGGCTTTACTTAGTTTAGAGGTTTTAATACTTGCTTTAATTTCGTCAATAGAGATAGGTTGATTGAGTTTAGTTAATTTCTCCAGAGGTAATTTTGGAACTTTGATACTTTGCCAAAATATTTCTTTATTTTCAAAATGCACCTCTCTTTCTGCATATAGATCCTGATAAAACTGGTGAAAAACATTTTTAATGTCTAGATTATTAGTGAATCTTTGCATATTGGATTTGACTGACAATATCCTATTATTTGAATTTTTCTTAGTGAGTCGTGCAAGGTATTTGGCTGAATGCCCTGAGAAACCCCCATATAGTGCCTTCTGTCTCAGTTCTCTACTTGCTGTTTGTTGCTTTAAAAATAAGTCTCTCTCTGATTTAGCCTTGATATACTTATCCCAATTTTGTTCACTTACTGATGAAATATATGTCCTAAAACTATTTTTGTTTTTATATTTAACGTATGAGAGCCTCTCCACATGTAGTGGACATTTTATAAAAGTGCCGCTGTTACCAGTTGTGTTAAAGGAGCAGTCAAGTTAAAGTCTTTTATGATTCATATAGATCATGCACTGTTAAACAACTTTCCAATTCACTTCCATCACACTTTCTGAGGCTCCTAATGAGCATGTAGAAGGTTCTTAGAACATACGTATATGCATTTTGTAATTGGCTGATGGATGTCACATGGTGCATTAGGAAGCAAATGTAACTGACAGAGAAAAATCTAATAGTCATTTGAATTTCAAACTAAGTGATTTTGCATTTGCTCTTTATTTTTCATTTATTGATTATGCTATTCTACTGTGTTTAGTGGTCCTAAACTCTTCTCTGTTTTAGTTTGTTTACATAATTGTTGTCAGTTTCATTAATGAAATTCCATACAGTGTTGTGTAAAATGCTTAATTCATGTTATCATATGATCACTTTTTTTCTTATGGGCTATAGTGCTAGTGTCAATCTGAAGGCTTCAAATACTACTTTGGTTATTAGATTTGTTATGCAATTCTATTTGATTATGAGCTTCAGTTCATATTTTGTGATGAATATTTGTTCTATGAAAGCCATGGCATCATAAGTACAATTATGCTTCAATAGAACAGTTATGCAATACATATATTGCCCTCAATCAAAATGAGGTAGGTGAAGCATTATATGGAGGTGGAAAATATAAATGTGTATAAGGAGCACCTAAATTTTACTTTTAGTATCGTATTCCTGTTTTATAAAAAAACAAACTCATTTTCAACAAGTTTCAGGATACCTTACCTGCGGCACTTTCTCTGATGCATGAACCTGTTGTTTTTTTTTTTTAAATCTCTATGTTGTCTCCACTCAGTGCTCAGATATTAGGGGTAAAGCCTGTCTCTTTGCTGATGGACTGTCTTTATGGTATATGACCTGGGCTTGTTACAGGATTTCTTTAAACCAATATCCCTTGCGGAGAGACATTCTTGGATTGATTTCTATATTACAAGGGCTATATTACAAGTGGAACGCTAATTACCGCTTTTGATAGAGTGCTAACTGCGCTAGTACTCAACATTTTGCACTCCACAGGTTGCGCTGGTACTACGAGTTGAAAGTAAAATGTTATTACTCCAGTGCTAACCCGACAAGCGCAAAAAGCTGAACTTACACTATAACGCACATGATAACCTATTTCCCAGTGGAAGTCAATGGAGAAAAAAAAGTGAAAAAAACACTGACTTGCGCGCTAACCTGAGTTGCCATAAGCCCCTGCTCTAATAACCTCTAAACCACCGCATAGCCCACTGTGAAATCCCTAAACTGTAACACCACCACATCTCAATGTCCCAACTACATTATTAACTGCCAAACCAACAATCTCCACATCACAAAGTCCTGACTACACTATTAACCCCTAAACTGCCAGCCCCCCACAGTGCAAAGTAAATGTTTATAGAGTATACCTGTTATATTACTGTGGCCCCCTCCTCATCCCACCACGCTGTGCTGCTATTGGCCGAAGTGGCATGGCACTCACATCTTTAACATAAGGAGGCCTATTTTATGCACTAATAAGACCTAAACTCTTCTAAAAACGCCAGTTAAACACATCTATTATAGATAGTACACATATGCATGCAATTTTGACTTTACTGTCCCTTTAAGGAATACTGTTTTACTTTTTCATCATTTTAGCATACTAATGGCTTTTATTTTCAGTTATATATAAAATGTGAGTTGTTTTTATCTGTACACAAGGGTTTATAAACCTATTTAAACCAATTAACCCATAAACCGCAAACCCCTACATTGCAATAAACCTATTAACCCTATTAACCCCTAAACCGCAAAACCCCTACATTGCAATAAACCTATTTAACTTATTAACCCTTTAAACCGCCAAAACGCAAATAACTATTTAAATAACTAAGTACAGTACACTAACCTAACACCCCCTAACCTAACAACCCCTAACCTAACACCCCATTAAATAAACCCAAATTACCTAAACTATTACATTCTAAAGTTACAAAAAATAAAAAAAAATAAGTTTACAAAAAATAAAAAAAGCTAACATTACAGAAAATAAAAAAATCAAATTACCAAATTTAACTAAATTAAGCCTAATCCCTATGACCTAGATTTGGAGTTTGGCGTTAGCCGTGAAAACCAGCGTTAGAGGCTCCTAACGCTGGTTTTAGGCTACCTCCGGTATTTGGAGTCACTCAAAATAGGGTCTAACGCTCACTTTTCAGCCGCGACTTTTCCATACCGCAGATCCCCTTACGTCAATTGCGTATCCTATCTTTTCAATGGGATTTTTCTAACTCCGGTATTTAGAGTCGTTTCTGAAGTGAGCGTTAGACATCTAACGACAAAACTCCAGCCACAGGAAAAAAGTCAGTAGTTAAGAGCTTTCTGGGCTAACGCCGGTTTCTAAAGCGCTTAACTACTGTACTCTAAAGTACACTAACACCCATAAACTACCTATGTACCCCTAAACCGAGGTCCTCCAACATCGCCGACACTCGAATAATTTTTTTTAACCCCTAATCTGCCGACCGCCACCTACGTTATCCTTATGTACCCCTAATCTGCTCCCCCTAACACCGCCGACCCCTGTATTATATTTATTAACCCCTAATCTGCCCCCCTCAACGTCGCCTCCATCTGCCTACACTTATTAACCCCTAATCTGCCGAGCGGACCGCACCGCTACTATAATAAATTTATTAACCCCTAATCCGCCTCACTAACCCTATAATAAATAGTATTAACCCCTAATCTGCCCTCCCTAACATCGCCGACACCTAACTTCAATTATTAACCCCTAATCTGCCGACTGGAGCTCACCGCTACTCTAATAAATGTATTAACCCCTAAAGCTAAGTCTAACCCTAACACTAACACCCCCTAAATTCAATATAATTTACATCTAACAAAATTAATTAACTCTTATTAAATAAATTATTCCTATTTAAAGCTAAATACTTACCTGTAAAATAAATCCTAATATAGCTACAATATAAATTATAATTATATCATAGCTTTTTTAGGATTTATATTTATTTTACAGGCAACTTTGTATTTATTTTAACCAGGTACAATAGCTATTAAATAGTTAAGAACTATTTAATAGCTAAAATAGTTAAAATAATTACAAAAATTACCTGTAAAATAAATACTAACCTAAGTTACAATTAAACCTAACACTACACTATCAATAAATTAATTAAATAAACTACCTACAATTACCTACAATTAACCTAACACTACACTATCAATAAATTAATTAAATACAATTCCTACAAATAAATACAATTAAATAAACTAGCTAAAGTACAAAAAATAAAAAAGAACTAAGTTACAAAAAATAAAAAAATATTTACAAACATAAGAAAAATATTACAACAATTTTAAACTAATTACACCTACTCTAAGCCCCCTAATAAAACAACAAAGCCCCCCAAAATAAAAAATGCCCTACCCTATTCTAAATTACTAAAGTTAAAAGCTCTTTTACCTTACCAGCCCTGAACAGGGCCCTTTGCTGGGCATGCCCCAAGAAGTTCAGCTCTTTTGCCTGTAAAAAAAACCCATACAATACCCCCCCCAACATTACAACCCACCACCCACATACCCCTAATCTAACCCAAACCCCCCTTAAATAAACCTAACACTAAGCCCCTGAAGATCATCCTACCTTGTCTTCACCTCACCAGGTATCACCGATCCGTCCTGGCTCCAAAATCTTCATCCAACCCAAGCGGGGGTTGGCGATCCATCATCCGGTGGCTGAAGAGGTCCAGAAGAGGCTCCAAAGTCTTCATCCTATCCAGAAAGAAGAGGCGATCCAGACCGGCAACCATCTTGATCCAAGCGGCATCTTCTATCTTCATCCGATGACAACCGGCTCCATCCTGAAGACCTCCACCACGGACCCATCTTCTTCCGGCGACGTCCAACTGAAGAACGACGGTTCCTTTAAGGGACGTCATCCAAGATGGCTTCCCTCAAATTCCTATTGGCTGATAGGATTCTATCAGCCAATCGGAATTAAGGTAGGAATATTCTGATTGCCTGATGGAATCAGCCAATCAGAATCAAGTTCAATCCGATTGGCTGATCCAATCAGCCAATCAGATTGAGCTCGCATTCTATTGGCTGATCGGAACAGTCAACTTTGTTGTTTTATTAGGGGGCTTAGAGTAGGTGTAATTAGTTTAAAATTGTTGTAATATTTTTCTTATGTTTGTAGATATTTTTTATTTTTTGTAACTTAGTTCTTTTTTATTTTTTGTACTTTAGTTAGTTTATTTCATTGTAGTTATTTGTAGATATTGCATTTAATTAATGTATTGATAGTGTAGTGTTAGGTTTAATTGTAGGTAGTTGTAGGTATTTTATTTAATTAATTTAATGATAGTATAGTGTTAGGTTTAATTGTAACTTAGGTTAGGATTTATTTTACAGGTAATTTTGTAATTATTTTAACTAGGTAACTATTAAATAGTTCTTAACTATTTAATAGCTATTGTACCTGGTTAAAATAATTACAAAGTTGCCTGTAAAATAAATATTAATCCTAAAATAGCTACAATGTAATTATAATTTATATTGTAGCTATATTAGGGTTTATTTTACAGGTAAGTATTTAGCTTTAAATAGGAATAATTTATTTAATAAGAGTTAATTAATTTCGTTAGATTAAAATTATATTTAATTTAGGGGGGTGTTAGTGTTAGGGTTAGACTTAGCTTTAGGGGTTAATCCATTTATTAGAATAGCGGTGAGCTCCGGTCGGCAGATTAGGGGTTAATAATTGAAGTTAGGTGTCGGCGATGTTAGGGAGGGCAGATTAGGGGTTAATACTATTTATTATAGGGTTAGTGAGGCGGATTAGGGGTTAATAACTTTATTATAATAGTGGTGCGGTCCGCTCGGCAGATTAGGGGTTAATAAGTGTAGGCAGGTGGAGGCGACGTTGAGGGGGCAGATTAGGGGTTAATAAATATAATATAGGGGTCGGCGGTGTTAGGGGCAGCAGATTAGGGGTACATAGGGATAATGTAAGTAGCTGCGGTTTACGGAGCGGCAGATTAGGGGTTAAAAATAAAATGCAGGTGTCAGTGATAGCGGGGGTGGCAGATTAGGGGTTAATAAGTGTAAGGTTAGGGGTGTTTAGACTCGGGGTACATGTTAGAGTGCTAGGTGCAGACGTAGGAAGTGCTTCCCCATAGCAAACAATGGGGCTGCGTTAAGAGCTGAACGCGGCTTTTTTGCAGGTGTTAGGTTTTTTTTCAGCTCAAACAGCTCCATTGTTTCCTATGGGGAAATCGTGCACGAGCACGTTTTTGAGGCTGGTCGCTTGCGTAAGCAACTCTGGTATTGAGAGTTGAAGCTGCGTTAAAAATGCTCTACGCTCCTTTTTTGGAGCCTAACGCAGCCATTCTGTGGACTCTCAATACCAGAGTTATTTTTATGGTGCGGCCAGAAAAAAGCCGGCGTTAGTTTTTCGGGTCATTACCGACAAAACTCCAAATCTAGCCGTATGAAAATAAAAACACCCCCTACTCTAATAATAAAAGGGCTTTTTGCAGGGCATTGTCCCAAGATAATCAGCTCTTTTACAAAAAACATACAAAATCCCACCTAACATTAAACCCCCCTACCCCCCAAAATAAAAGAACCTATTACTAAAAAAACCTAAACTACCCATTGCCCGGAAAAGGGCATTTGTTTGGGCATTTCCCTAAAAAGGGCATTTAGGTCTTTTACTGCCCATCCTTAATCTAAATAAAACAACCCCCCCCAAAAAAAAACTTAAAAAATCCTAAGTGTAACCCCCAGGTTGGTACTCACGTTCCTAAAGTCCTGCGTAGATGGTCCTGTTAAAGGCGGTGAAGTTTTCTTCCAAGCGGAACCTCTTCTCCTTCCAGGAACATCCTGCGCGCAGCGGAGCTGAAGACCGGCGACTCTGGAACTGAAGACCGGCGACCGCGGAACCATGGAGCGTGGAGGATCCTCTTTGTACGATCTCCGCCGTACACTGAATAGTGAATTCAAGGTACGCAATTAAAGATGGCGTCCCTTGAATTCCTATTGGCTGATTTGATTCTTCCAATTCAAATCAGTCAATGGGATGAAAGCTACTCAAATCCTATTGGCTGGATTCTTTCACCACCCTGCCATTTTCGGAAATTCATTTGGATGCAGCTTCACTGCATCCAGGTGAATTCTTTTGTCCTCACACTGCCAACATTCCATTGAGGATGCGTGCGCAACTCCCGAAGGCGACGGACATTACAAACGCAATTATAGTATAGATATATATATATATTATATAAATCAGGTATAGCAAGGAGAACCTTTATTTTTAATTTTTTTTTTATCTTGTATAACACATGCATACTATACACTGTGTGCAGAATTATTAGGCAAATGAGTATTTTGACCACATCATCCTCTTTATGCATGTTGTCTTACTCCAAGCTGTATAGGCTCGAAAGCCTACTACCAATTAAGCATATTAGGTGATGTGCATCTCTGTAATGAGAAGGGGTGTGGTCTAATGACATCAACACCCTATATCAGGTGTGCATAATTATTAGGCAACTTCCTTTCCTTTGGCAAAATGGGTCAAAAGAAGGACTTGACAGGCTCAGAAAAGTAAAAAATAGTGAGATATCTTGCAGAGGGATGCAGCACTCTTAAAATTGCAAAGCTTCTGAAGCGTGATCATCGAACAATCAAGCGTTTCATTCAAAATAGTCAACAGGGTCGCAAGAAGCGTGTGGAAAAACCAAGGCGCAAAATAACTGCCCATGAACTGAGAAAAGTCAAGCGTGCAGCTGCTAAGATGCCACTTGCCACCAGTTTGGCCATATTTCAGAGCTGCAACATCACTGGAGTGCCCAAAAGCACAAGGTGTTCAATACTCAGAGACATGGCCAAGGTAAGAAAGGCTGAAAGACGACCACCACTGAACAAGACACACAAGCTGAAATGTCAAGACTGGGCCAAGAAATATCTCAAGACTGATATTTCTAAGGTTTTATGGACTGATGAAATGAGAGTGAGTCTTGTTGGGCCAGATGGATGGGCCCGTGGCTGGATTGGTAAAGGGCAGAGAGCTCCAGTCCGACTCAGACACCAGCAAGGTGGAGGTGGAGTACTGGTTTGGGCTGGTATCATCAAAGATGAGCTTGTGGAGCCTTTTCGGGTTGAGGATGGAGTCAAGCTCAACTCCCAGTCCTACTGCCAGTTTCTGGAAGACACCTTCTTCAAGCAATGGTACAGGAAGAAGTCTGCATCCTTCAAGAAAAACATGATTTTCATGCAGGACAATGCTACATCACACGCGTCCAAGTACTCCACAGCGTGGCTGGCAAGAAAGGGTATAAAAGAAGAAAATCTAATAACATGGCCTCCTTGTTCACCTGATCTGAACCCCATTGAGAACCTGTAGTCCATCATCAAATGTGAGATTTACAAGGAGGGAAAACAGTACACCTCTCTGAACAGTGTCTGGGAGGCTGTGGTTGCTGCTGCACGCAATGTTGATGGTCAACAGATCAAAACACTGACAGAATCCATGGATGGCAGGCTTTTGAGTGTCCTTGCAAAGAAAGTTGGCTATATTGGTCACTGATTTGTTTTTGTTTTGTTTTTGAATGTCAGAAATGTATATTTGTGAATGTTGAGATGTTATATTGGTTTCACTGGTAAAAATAAATAATTGAAATGGGTATATATTTGTTTTTTGTTAAGTTGCCTAATAATTATGCACAGTAATAGTCACCTGCACACACAGTTATCCCCCTAAAATAGCTATAACTAAAAACAAACTAAAAACTACTTCCAAAACTATTCAGCTTTGATATTAATGAGTTTTTTGGGTTCATTGAGAACATGGTTGTTGTTCAATAATAAAATTAATCCTCAAAAATACAACTTGCCTAATAATTCTGCACTCCCTGTACTTGAAGTAGGATTTGTAGGATTTGTGCAATCCCCCCTGACGTTTTCACCTCTTAGCCAATAGCCATGAGGGGGAAATCTGGCTTGGCACCCTTGTGAGCCGGATTTATCGCATGGCTATTTGCTAAGAGGTGGAAACGTTACCTCTTAGCAAAACAGCGTTCTGCCGTGGGCTGCCTTAGCAGCTTAAAACGGCGAACGCTTGAAACAAATAAAGGAGCTTTCTGCATGAAGTATTTTATACTTCATGAATGAAAATCCCCTTTATTTGTTTCAATGGTCAATCCTAGAGTTTCACAAACACTAGGATTGACTTTCACTTTAACGCAGCCAACTATTTTTTAGCCTACCCTATAGTTTAAATAGATAGTGTATAGTGCGCTATTATTATTGAGTTAAGTTTTGAACTTGAGCGTAAAAAGCATAGCACTGGATATTTTAGTGCTCTTGGAGATATGAAGTAAAATGTTAATGCATATGAAAACACATTCAAATTATGTTATATCTATATATATTAAAAAGAAAATAAAGGTTTAATATTGAAATAATTGTTTTGGTAGTCAATCAAGGGATATGGCTTATGACAAAGTATTGGACTGGTAAAGGTTAAAAGAAGTATATGCTTGTGTGTATTTTTATGCATGTATGTATATACCTGTATGTTTATGCGTGTGTAAATATGTTTGCATGTGTATGTATATATGTGTGCAAAGTTTTAAGCATATGTTTTAATAGAAAATCATAGTTTAAAAGTTATCAAAATAAAAAATCCACAGCACCTCTTTGATAAAAACCATCTTCTTTTATTCAAATCAAGCAATAGAAAACATAAAGCAATGTTTCAGTCATATTGGCCTTATTCATGCATAAACCACACCTCCTTTATATCTTCCTTTTATAGTTAAAATCACAGGTAAAAATCATGAAAAGTTGAAGCATAGGAATTCAGTAAATGCCTCTACTTACATCATCTAGTGGTAAATATTTATATCAATGATCACTACAATTCTCAATGCAATAAAGCATATAATTCCAGTAAAGTCATACAGAGAAGCAATTAATTCCCATAACAATCATAAGGCTATAAAAACAGAAACATCAATCTCCATATTTAACCCTTAGGGGGAAACATACTCTCTAAATGGTAATTCCAATAAGTGTTTTTCTGTTTTAACAATTTCTCCCTGTCACCTACACCTCACAACTTTTCAATACTGTCTTTAATTTGTCATCTTTCCTGACTCATACTTTATCCCACCTTAATTTAAAGACTTAAGACAGGAGCCTGATTATTCTTACATCTGGATTTATATTGGGTAATTCGCCCTTGTGCCTTTGTAGCTGACTCCCGTATATAAATAAGGGAGCATGGACATTTACTGAGGCATATATAAAAGGAGGTATAGTTACCCTTTAAATTGATTTTATGACCAGTTCTTGGATATATGAATTCCTTCCCTTTTATCATAGATTTACAATTAGAACACCCTAGGCAAGGGTAAGAACCATTTTATTTTTTGTGTAATGTATCTTTGACAGTATAACAAATGTGTTTTAGCTTGAAATAAATGTTATTCATTATATATGTAAAGTCTTTACACTTCCATTAAACATGAAGCTAGTGTGTGTATTTTATCAACTAGCGATATGTACACACCTGAACAAATAGATTTTGTAGAACACTTGTTAAGATTAGTGCTATATTGGAATTATTTCCTTTTTCAGGACTCTTGGTATGTGCAAATCAAGGGTACAGCAATGGGGTCCAATGTTGCCCCATCATAAGCTCATTTGTTCATGAATTGTTTTGAAGAACTATAGGTTTATGAAAATATTTTTTTAAACAATGTGGCTTTTTATAGGTGATGTGTTTGGCATATGGTGGGGTAACTTTGAGACCCTTGAGAAATGTGTATAATCCCTCAATTCAGCAGTACAGGGCATCGAGTTCAAATGGTCCTGCAGTAAGCAGACTATTGATTTTATGGACACTAGGGTCTACAAAGAGGAAGGTAGATTAAACATTGACCTGCTTAGAAAACCAACATATAGAAACACATTATTGGCTTAAAAAAAAGTTTACATCCATGTAGGCATAAGGACTCATTTAGAGTTAGTAGGATTGTAAGTGATAAAGATAAATTGAGATTGGATGAAATGGGACAAAGATTCATAGACAGATGATATTCTAAACAGCTTATACAATAATAAATAAACATATTAAGTCAAACAACTTGTGTTAGAGGACCAAAATAGCAGGATAATACGATTTCAATGTTTACTTCTCATTTCAATAAGTATAGTAATAAGGTTACTGTTTTTAGGTATCTTCAATTGCGGCGCTGGATGGAGAGTCTTCCGGTGGGAGGTGCTGTGTGTTGTAGCACGCTGAACCTGGCGTGGTGTCTCGAGCACGGTGCACAGACAGCCTTATCCATCTCTTCCCAGTGGCCAATCTCCCGCTGTTGGTGCAGTCAAGCACCCTAGGGAGCAGGGCAGATTCTATCGGGCCCCGGCAGGAAAAAACTCTCCACTGACCTTATTTTCGGCTCGTGGTCAGAGCCACAACTTCACTACGCTGCTAAGGATTTTTTAATTATTAATACCCGGACTTGCTACTTTCCTTATACAAAGCGGAGACCCAGGCTGCAGTAACAGGCAACCGGTGGGGTGCACAGGTGTTTTGCGGCGCTGCAGTGTGCGAGGAGCAGCGTGGTGACCCGGGATGAAGACAAGCCAAGAGGAAGGAGTATGCCCGTTGTGGGGTAGATGTGCCCCCTAGGGCAACGCGTAAGGCCAGAAATATCCCAGGGTTACACAGGATTACAGCGTCCGGCACCTGATAAACAGGTCTGTAGCAGTTAAAGTTCGTGGGCCAGTCCGGCATCAGTATCAAGGTCGAGCCTCCTTTCTTTTACCCAATAAGAAAGTAGAGGCGTGTAAAGGCCGGGTCCTTACGCTCTGGGGAACGAGCGGAGCAAGCACAGACCCGTGTAGATCTGCGGAGCATTACAGGAGCCTGTTTGGGTCGATAAGAGAACGGCTAGACATAATCCGATCTGAAGGGGATAAGAGAGAAGCAAGCAATTGTGAAACCTCAGTGCGTCTATTTTTTGTGTGGTTGGCAGTGCACTCACAATTGCTGTATGGATAAGAGTTTGTTTGTTGTCTTGTTGCCCTGAAACAAACTCAAAGTATTACTTTTGCTTGAATTAAATCAAACACAAGAAATTGTGCCTCTTTATTCGCCCAATCTCCGCTGCTGACGCTAAGGGGATTTCTCCTAACGGGCAACTGTGGAAGGAATAGGAAATCGTCTAGCCAGGCTCTTGTCAGGTTGTTTACTGTTGCAACGATAATTGTCCTCGAAGTGACTGGTGAAGTCAAGGTACTGTTGTTTTTGTTTCTTTAATATCCTGTATTGCCATTTAAATCTGAAGTGAGACTACTCGGATATCCCTGGATTTAAGTTGCCAAGAGACTAGCAGGACATTTGTCAAGAAAAGTCAGTTCTCTACCCTCATATAAAGATCATTCTTTTTAGATTATTGCTTTGCAGTGCCTCTTTGTTAAAATATCAAGGCAACTTAACCAATTGGAACTGTAAAAATTCTTCTTTGCAGAAGGACTTACTGAGGAATCAATCCTTTGAAAGGACATTTATTGTGTTTTTTTTTCTCTCCTTTTTTGTGTTGATTGTTCCTGGTCTATATAAAATCAAGGTTATAGCTTTGAAATATCTTCTCTTAAAGAAGGTGTTTAAATTAGGACTGGCGATATACTCTAATATTGAAACCTTTTATACAGTTTTTTACCAAAATTTACTATACAGCTGCTAAAATTAGGTGTCTAAGATTTTCTCCTTTTTCTAACCACATTCATTTACTTAGGTATATATCCATATACATATAAAAAGGAGGAGAGAGGTTGGGGGAGGGAGGAGGGGGGGAAAGGGGTGAAAACTTCTTCACATACTTGAATTTTTTGTTCCCCTTTGGGAAATATCACATTTCTTCTTTTCTCTCCCACACACCACTACCATTGGTGGTAACACACTCAATTGGAGCGCTTTTTTTGGGGGGGTTCCTGTAGGGGTTTTTCTTTTTTTTTTTTTTTTTTTCCCAATACTCTCACTCCTCACAATTGGAAGCAGATAAATTTTTTTCTCACGATATCTTCACTTTTCACAATAGAAAGTAGTTAATTTCCACTTTTTCACTCACACTCCCTTTTTTTTTTTGTCCCTCTTTTTTACCCTCCATACTTTCAACCCGCACAACCGGAAGCAGATAATTTTCACTTTTCCACATATTCCCCTCTCCCCATTCTTTTTTTTTTTTTTTTTTTTTTTTTCTCACGATATCTTCACCTTTCACAATAGAAAGTAGTTAATTTCTCACCTGTTCACTCTCACTCCCACCTGTTTTTTTTGTGTTTTTTCACTTCTCCCAACAGGCAATAGTCAGTTCGCACCTTTTCACATACACCCCCCTTCTCCCCTCTTGTTCTCTCTCTTGCCTTTTATGGAAAAATTTGTAACCCAAGCTAAAACATCTTCGCCTAGGATGCCGACTAAAGCCAAAGACAAAAAAACTAGACAGGGCGACCCAAGTTTAAATAGCTCTAGCGAGACACTATCTAATATAAACGACACGCAGATGCTAATCTCTCATTTAACTGATTTATTCACACCACAATTTGAAATAATAAAGGCCGAGTTAGGCACAATCTCTTCAGTAATTTCTAATCTATCCATAGAAGTGAAACAATTTTCTAATAGAATGTTAGAGATGGAGAACAGAGTATCTGAGCTAGAAGACCAAGCTAATGGCCAAACTGATATTATATCTAAACAGAGCTCTAAAATTACTAATTTACAATCGCGTCTGGACGACCTGGAAGATCGTTCCAGATGCAATAATATTCGAATTATTGGTCTACCTGAGATCCCAGAATTTCAAGATCTATATCAGTTTACATCCTTTACTCTGCCTCAGGCTATAGGTATTCCACAACAGAGGCTTCCCATAGTTATAGAAAGAGCCCACAGAACAGGCATAAAAAAACCCCAGCTTGAGGGATCTCATTCAAATAGAATGTATATTTTCAGAATCTTGAATTATCAAGATAAAGTTGAATTTCTTAGATTATTTAAAAAAAGAACTGAACCACTTATGTTTGGAAATAACAAAATTTTATTATTTCAAGATTACTCGGCAGAAACCTCTCTAAAAAGAAAGATAATGGCACCATTCTGCTCGCAACTCATTGATAAAGGCTATAATGCGTGGATGGTATATCCAGCCAGTGTAATTGTTGAGCAGGATGGTGCAAGAAAAATCTTTCGAGAGAAGGGAGAGGTTAAAAATTTTTTAAATGAACAATAACATACCACCTATTTAGTTCTGGCGGTTACCTGGTCCCGTATAAATGAAGAGTGTATTAGCAGTTAAAGCCCTTTATTTTCGTTTTTGGAATGCATTACTGAAAAAGAATCAGGCTCTTTGGTTTTTTATCTTTATCAGATGTGGTGTCCTTTTTTTTTTTTTTTTCTTTTTTCCTTTTTTTTCTTTTCCTACGGGCCCGCAAGGGGAACCTCTATCTGTCTGATAGTTAAGGCTCGGTAATGGATATTAAATTTCTATCTTGGAATGTAGGGGGGATTGTCTCTCCTATGAAACGTAAGTTGATCATCAAATTATTGGCTAAACAAAAACCAGATATTGCTTTTATTCAAGAGACTCATCTCACAGAGCAGGAAGTTGCTAAACTTAAGATACAATGGGTGGGAGAGGTATTTGCGTCCTCTTCGAGCAGGAGAAAATGTGGAGTAGCTATTTTGATTAATAAAGCCCTGGAGTATAAGGTTATACAGATGGAGACTGATACAGCTGCAAGGTTTATGCTAATTCAAATTATTATTAATAAAATTAAATATGTGCTCTGTAATGTTTATGGCCCGAATAAATCTTGCAGAGACTTTTGGGAGAGTATTAAAATTAAATTGTTCCCTTTTATAAACGAGAACCTTATAATAGCCGGAGACTTTAACTTGGTTATGTGTCCAGAAATTGATAGATTCTCAGGGAAGAATTTTCCTGAGAATAGGAGAAGCTCTAAATACTTCACCAAATTTTGCCATAAATTACATCTTACCGATATCTGGCGATCTCTTAATCCGGACTTATTAGGATTCACGTGTGAATCTAAGGCACACAGGACATTTGCCCGGATAGATTTATTTTTAATTTCCGAATTACTTTCAATTTGTAAATTGGAGGCTGGAATAGGGGAGATTATGACCTCGGACCACTCAATTATATCTTTAACTTTGAAATCCCATGATAATAATAAAAATAAAATGCCTAGGGCATTTTTTTATCCATGTTATCTTTATAATAACCCTAGATATATTCATTGGTTAAAACAGGCATGGAAGGATTATAGTACTCGTAATATCTCTTACTTCCATAAGATTGAAACCTTTTGGGAGGCTTCAAAAGCGGTATTATGTGGTGAAATTATGTCATTTCTAGATATTAAAAACAAGAAACAACGTGCACGAGATCTACAAATTACTAAACAGGTCCAAAATGCCTATAAAAAATACCATGGAGATCGATCTACTAGGAATTGGGATAACTATACAGCGCTAAGAAAGGAAAGGGATATATCTATAGCTCAAAAACATCTAGAAGACGAGACCAAAATTAATCTATATTTCAGAAGCTTCCATGGTAGTTCCGCTAAAAATTTAGCTAGATTAGTCAAAATAAGGAAAAAGAAAAACTTGATTTCTTGTATTAAGGAAGACGATAAAAGATATACTAATACAGAAGAGATATGTGAAGTTTTCTTTAAGTATTATACACGTTTATATTCTAAACAGGAAAGTAACTCTATTAATCAAGCTAATTTTTGGGATAAGGTTATCCTTCCTCAGTTACAGCAAGAAGATTTAGAATCTTTGAATGCTCCGATTACTTCTGAAGAAATATTAAAAGCTATTAGTGCATCTAAACTGAAGAAAGCCGCAGGCCCTGATGGGTTTCCTGCGGAGTTCTATAGAATTTTAGCGGCTGAAGTATCCCCAGTCTTAGAGAAATTGTTTAACTGTTATTATATCTCTAATCAACCAATCTCAGCTTGGTTTACAGCGGCAAATATTTCATTAATCTTGAAAAAAGGGAAGAACCCAGAAGATCCAGCCTCATATAGGCCAATTTCCGTCCTTAATGCGGATTATAAGATCTTAATGTCTATTGTTGCTACTAGACTTACAGGGTGCCTGGACAAACTTATACATCCCAATCAGGTCGGATTTATGCCCGCACGAAATTCTACTAAAAATATTAGGAGATTAACTACGTTGGTTGACTTTAGTTGGAATAGCGACCAGTTTAAAGATAGAAAAAGGTCAAATGATAATGCAGTCCTTACTTTGGATGCAGTAAAGGCTTTCGACAGTATAGCTTGGGCCCATCTGTTTAAAACCTTAGAGAAATTTGGCTTTGCAGATAAGTTCTTATACTTCATCCAGAAAATCCACTGGAAACCAGAATCTTACTTATTGGTCAATCGGACGCTCTCCCCTAGGATAATATTGGAAAGAGGGACGAGACAGGGTTGCCCGCTCTCGCCCCTTTTATTCAATATTGCTCTTGAGCCGCTGGCAATTAGATTGAGAGAAGCCCTTCCGGGAATACCAGATCTAGACCCAAACCTAAAAGTTTTACTATATGCGGACGACATTTTAATATGTCTACAGAACACTAGAGACACAATTCCTGAGGTTATAAATATATTGGAGGAGTTTAGCTCCTTCGCGGGATTTAAGTCTAATCTGGATAAAAGTGAGTTTATGTGGCTAGGCAAGCAGGCTAATCGACAAACTAATTCAATGTTCCGCACAGTCTCTGCTATAAAATATTTGGGTTTGGAGATTCATAAAAATCCCAAATATTGGTACTCTGCCAATATTGACCCACTTTTCCGGAAGATCAAAGAAGATCTTGAGTTATGGAGGGCTCTCCCATTATCTATCGCTGCATCTATTAATCTGGTCAAAACAATAATTTTTCCACGGATTCTATATCCCTTACAAAATCTTCCTTTAATTCTTACAAATAAAGACTTAAATAGATTGAATTCTTGGTTTTCCAAGTTCATTTGGAAGGCCAAAAAACCACGTATATCATTGGAAAAATTGTCTCAAAAATATGATAATGCGGGGTTAGCCTTACCTAACATCAGATATTATAATATTGCAACCTTGTCCAAAATAGCTATAGATTGGATAGCACAAACAAATAGGGTTACTTCACTTGAGTCGGAATCTAGATTGATCCATCCTTGGTCTTTGAAGGCTCTTTTACATTGTCCACTAAGAGAACTACCACGAGAAGTTTTTCTATTACAATCTTTTAAAAACCCGATAAGCGCATGGCAGAAATTTTGTACCATACTGGCAGTGAATCCCTTTTTTTCTGAATTCTTGCCTATAAGAGCTAACCCGTGTTTTTTGCCAGGAATAGATCAAAAAGTATTTCTGGAATGGCAGGACAGAGGCCTTAAGGATATTGTCCAGTTATTGGACGATCAATGCCAGATCCTTCCATGGGAAACCATTCTATCAAAATATTCATTAGGAAGAGGGAATCGGTTTGCTTATTTCCAGGTCCGTCATTATATTACCTCTCAAAGCTGGTATTCTTCAATCAGGTTTGGGTGGCCCGAGGTTAAAATCTTTATTCAAAAATTTATAGCTGGAGATACCTCAATTTCATTAATTTATGATATAATGCTTGCTAAGCAGGGCACTCTGCTGTGTGAAAAACTGATTAATACATGGATCAATTCTATCCCTACAATTGATCAAGAGATGATTACAGGTAGTTGTAAATTGGTAGCTAAATATCCTATAGTGGTAAACTGGAAAGAATCTCATATTAAATTAATGAATAAATTTTATCTACCCCCAGCCAGGCTAGCGAAATTTTACCCTCTTAAGAAAGCCGAATGCCCGCGGTGCTTATACAGTATGGCAGATCTTGTTCACATGCTATGGAGCTCCCCTAAAATAAAACAACTATGGCAGAAAGTCCAGTTTTGGTTTAATAGGCTTTATAATGGGGATTATTTGTTATCTCTGCAAGAGGTTATATGCTTGATAAGGGATCCCATATCAGACTCCAAAAGTCGGATTTTGAATACTATTATACTAATTGTTAGATATAACATCTTTAAGTCCTGGATTGCTAAGAAGTCCCCTAGTTTAGGGGTAATTCTTAAAGGGATTCAATCTCAAATTTTATATGAATCTTTTCATCTATCACAAGCCACAGAAAAAAAAATTAAGATATTTCTGACAGAGTGGGCACCAATTATTAAAACTTATACATTGCAACTTCAGCAGCGGATCTTGTCTCCATTTGTTTCTTCCATTAGTTTTGCTGAGTTAGTCCTGCTTCAAGTATTTCCAGGATCATGGATAAGGAATTTTAGAGATATTCCATAAATTTATGAGCTATCATCCCTAAGAGGGAGCCTTGCGGGCTCGGAGGTTATTGGTGTTTCCTTTTTTTTTTTTTTTTTTTTTTTTTTTTCTCTCTCTCTCTTCTCTTTTTCTTTTTCTCTGTTTTGCGTTTTCTATGTTCTATGTGTGAGAAATTCTCCTAAAAAAACCCCCCAATATTGTATACAACTATACTACAGATGATAATCTATTGGTAGCAGTTAGTAGAACAGTAGAAGAGTTTATTTTAATATACCATTATCAATGTTAATTCTACCTAACTGTGTATTGATTGGCTTTTGTTTGTTAATTTTAATGTATTGCTCAGTATGGAGCTGAGATATGTAAATACATATAAATGTATACTCTGTTGGATATAAATAAAAAGTTAAAAAAAAAAAAAAAGTAATAAGGTTACTAAAATTATTAAAAATAAATTGGGATATTTTAAAGGTTAGCTATAGACGAACTGAGACATTTTAACAGAGAACAATTATGGCATTCAGGAGGATACAGAATCTGTAAGATTTATTAGTTAAGTCTGATGTGGGCTCTGAGAGAACAGTGAGTCAAAGATACATTACACAAAAATCACATGTTTTTTACTACTGCCTTTGGTGCTCTATATGTAACTCTATGATAAAAGGGAAGGAATTCATACATTCAAGAATTGGTCATAAGTTCAACATAATGGGTTACTATACCTGTTAAACCTCCTTTGTTACATACCTCATTAAATGTCTGTGCTCCCTTATTTATGAAGGGGAGTCTACTAGAAATTTACCAGAGCAGATAAACCAACATAAATCCAACATCAGTTGTAAGAATGACCAGTCTCCTGTCTCAAGCCATTTTATTAAGGCAGGACATAATGTTAGCCAGATGTCAAATGTAGCGCAAACGTTTTAGCTCGAGCAATAAGGGGTTTATAGTGAGTGTTTGCTCTCATCAGGCTTACCGCTGGTATTACGAGTTGAAAGTAAATGCGATCGCTTGACTGCAATCGTGATTTACGCTAAAATGATTGCCGCGCCATCAGCGCTCTGGTCAACTGTTTTGCAAAACTAAAAAGTTGCATGAAACACATGAGAAATACATTACAATGTACATTTACACTGTTTAATAAAAATGATTAAAAAATATTGCACACAAAGATATGAGATCTCAGGTGTTAGAAAAAAAAAGGCAAGAAAAGGGCTTTAACATAGAGATACATACATATACATATCTAAATATGTGTATACAGTATATATATATATATATATATATATATATATATATATATATATATATATATAGTGTATATATATATATAAATATATATATATATATATATATATATATATACAGTATGTGTGTGTACATATTTATTTATGTATTTATATGTGTATATATTTATTTACAGACATGCATACACAAATATATAAACACATAAGATATATATATATATAGCCCTTTGTAGTTAAATAAATGAAAACATGGAAAACAAATTATGCAATATTCATTTTTAATAAAAGTTTTAACTATGTATTTTTATTGTATATTTACTGTAAATATTTTACTATCCAATGTTTTGTACATAACAAAATATGTTCTAAGTATTTTAAATAGATATTAATATATATATATATATATATATATATATATATATATATATATATAAAATCATGTATATATTAAGGTATACATTTATACTGTACCAAAATACCATCGGATATATGCAGAAATATGTATTTCTGAATAAATAGAAGATATTTTCTATGTGAAGAATATTGTAATGTGAAATATTCATATTTTAATGTCGGGTTAGTGCACATAAGAATATGTGATTGGGTTTAAGTGCGAGTTGGATGTTAGGTTTTTTTCACTTTTTTTTCGCTGTTGACTTCTATGGGGGAATACATGAAAAAACAGTTTACTTTCAACTCATAATACAAGCGCAAACGATGCACACAAAAAGCTTACTTCTTGCTAAGTTAACGCTTGAACGGGAGCATTAATTAGAGCTCCACTCGTAATCTGGCCCTTGAAATGGTAAATTATAGACAGTGTAGTTGAGAGATGGAGGTGACAGGGAGAAATTATTAAAACAGATACTTATTGGATTTACTATTTGGAGAGTATGTACCCCAAAGGGTTAAACAGAGAGATTGCTTTTTCTGTTTTGTTTGTAGCCTTATAATCGCATAAATTCATTCTATGTATGTCATTACTGAAAATATATGCTTAATTGCATTGAAAAATGTAGTGATCATTAATATAAATATTTACCACTAGATGATGTTAGTAGAGATTATTACTGAATTCCTTGGATTCACCGGTTGAAGATTTTTTACCTGTGATGTTACCTATAAAAGGAAGATGCAGAGTTGTGGTTTATGCATGACTAAGGTCAATATGGCCGAAATTCTGCATTATGTTTTATACTGCTTGATTTGAATTACAGAAGATGCTTTTATCAAAGAGGTGCTGTGGATTTTCTATTTTGACTGATTGATGGGGGTATACAGTGACCCTTACCACATGCATCCAGTTTTTTCATTGTAAGATTAAATTTCCATTGCTGTGCCCATCATTGGATATATTTTAAAAGTTAATGAACAACCTCACTATCTGACCCTTGGTTTAGTGAACATTCGGTTTAGAGCACAAGCCATAGTCAACATAAGTTTTTGAGCACTACCCTATAGATGTCTATTATGGGAGAGATTAGAGCACCCACACTATCTAACATCTACGTGTTAATGCAACCTTGACTTTTGCTCAAGCACTAATATTATATATATACATATATATATATATATATATATATATATATAAAAACACATATATATTTACTGTATATATATATATATATATACTTACATACATACACATACATATATATATATATATATATATATATATTTGTGTTTTGCATGTCTGCAAATAGAAAATATTGTTTTTGTCTCTGCTTCTTCTTTGCCTGTGGGATATAATCAAATCCATTTTATAGAACATTAAGTTAAAACAATGTAATATCACATAAGTCAGCATTATAATTTTATGACTCTACATTTTCCCCAATTTTATGGTGCTTATCTTCAGTTACTAGAAAAAACTGAACATTAAAGTTTTCAATAGTTTTTATAACTATCTATGTTTCACTAAAGTAATTACAGAACTAATGAATATAAGAAAGTAAACTGTATTTAAAGTATAAAAAAGTAAAAAAAATAAAATATATATATAAACTTATTTTGTGTTCTAAAAGTAATAATTATCAAACTAAAGTTTATTAAAATGTTTTATTGTATTAGATTTTGAATGGAAATTTTGCTTTTAACATTCATTTTTATTACCAAAAATCTCTGCTGCCACTCACATTGGAGATTATACTAAATTTACAAAAAGGGTTAAACCTCATAATACGTCATTCAGTTTCAACTCACCACCCCCCAAAGAAGACACAACAACTGAGTTGGGAAAAAGACCGGTCACGTTTATTAAAACGTAAAACTTTAACAAAACTATTCGATAGTTTCCTAGGCAACTTTAAACTTGAACTTTGTAAAAGTTCTATAACTCTTGGTGGCACATATACCTATCTAACTATTCCCTACCAACAGCCGGTCAAAGCCCCATACAGTACCTACAGCATAGCACAGATTGTTGACACTTCTTAGCATAGAATGGGTGTAAATTTGTTGAGCTCTTCGGCCATACTTTGAGGAGAGGAATCCCTAGGCCGGCACCTAGCAGGCGTCACCCCTCCCCATTTCCCCAAGGCCGTCACTCATCATTCGGACTGCTCGCTCCAGGGCTATGACCGACCGCCAGCTAGGGCACCACCACCAACCCAGAAAAGCGACCCCCACCAGCTTGTCATACAACCCGCTGGTTGAGGGTGGTGGACTAAATTACAACCTGGGCTTACAGAGCTGATTCAACTAAACCTACCCAAGCCAGGGGATAACCCTACCACTCTGCCACCTTCAACTCCTTGCTGCCAACTGCTGCTTCTCCAGGGACGGCCGGGCGGGGAAAATCCTCTCGAAGTCTGGAAGCAGGAAAAGAGGTAGACACCACTGCAACATGGACCTATAAAGGTAAGCACACTCTCTGCCCCTCAGATTGCAACAAAGTAACAACAATATCCCTGCAAACAGACTTCTAATCAATTAACCCTTAGTTTTGTTACAGCTCCACTAGAGGGCCCTCCACTGTCATAAGGGTTAAACCTCATAATACATCATTCAGTTTCAATTCACCACCCCCCCAAAGAAGACACAACAACTGAGTTGGGAAAAAGACCAGTCACAGTCACGTTTATTAAAACATAAAACTTTAACAAAACTATTTGATAGTTTCCTAGGCAACTTTAAACTTGAACTTTGTAAAAGTTCTATAACTCTTGGTGGCAAATATCCCTATCTAACTATCCACTACCAACAGCCGGTCAAAGCCCCATATGGTACCTACAGCATAGCACGGATTGCTGACGCTTCTTAGCATAGAATGGGTGTAAATTTGTTGAGCTCTTCGGCCATACTTTGAGGAGGGGAACCCCTAGGCCGGCACCTAGCGGGTGTCACCCCTCCCCATTTCCCCAAGGCCGTCACTCATCATTCGGACTGCTCGCTCCAGGGCTATTACCGACCGCCACAAGAGGACTGAGTCTCACTCTTGCCGCCAACAATAACAGACCACAAACCAAAAGATTGTTAAACAACCTTGCATTACCCCTAACTATATATTTTTTATTTTTTTTTTAAACTTGAGCCAACAATGCTCTCCTTATGTCTGCTAAGAATATATCCAACCCTTCGTCTGTCAAATGCACTCCATCAGGGCGATATAGTTATTTCCTGTCAGCCGTAATGCTCACATGCCTAATAAAAAATCCCGACGATGCCATGACCACTCTTCCCAACTCTCTGTTCACCTTTTTCCTTACATTGTAAGCCGCTCTTTGCAACACCATGAATCTCCACTGCAGTCGTGCGACCACATAGGACCATCCCACTTTGACGCTCTGCAGCCATGCACACACCCACTTCACATCAGAGACCATGCGTATGATAAGGTCTAAGGCAGGTACAGAGCCCAAATCGTTCCCCCCTACATGCAGAACCACCACATTTGGCAAACCCCACCTCCTGTAGGCATCCTGCAAAAGGGAGGGTAGGTCGTTTCAAGATAAGCCTCGCCGGCCGAGCCAGCAAACACTGGCCCTCGATGCCGCAAAGCCCAACTGCTGGCCTCCTGGGGAGCATAGAGCACTGATAGCTGCCCAGTGCACAAATGAGTGCCCCACAATCCAAATGCGCACCGGTGACCTAAAAACAACAGCATGTGGACAAACTCAGCACAGGAAACATATAACTATATCGAAGTCAGCACACATGCATTTAACCCCGACTAGCCATTCCCTCATGCCCCCCCACCCTTCAAAGCCCTACTTAGCAGACTTCAAAGGCCTAACATACAATTTGTAGCGATTTGATCTCCAACGCCCCAAACGCTTAACTTCACTCACATGCACCCCCCTTGAAACTGCGCGGAGTGCGAAGCGATCCTAGCAGGATCCAACCTGCATGCAGCAGCCGCCGCTGCAAGCACCTTTTTAAACTGAAATATGGACAAAGCCGTTGAGTCCTCATGCAAAAAGAACAGCACTGGCCCTGTCGGGCATACCCGCATATAACTTTCCACATTAACTACCGGGCAACATTCCTGTATGTCTGTCCTAGGCAAAGGGAGCCACGCCCCTTTTTCTGCCTGATCCGTCTTTGAGCACGGAATGAATAGTAACAAACTTCCTTCTGCTGACCTTACATGCTCTAGCTGAACACCTCCTCTTCCATTTACTCTTGCCAAGGATACCAGCTCAACTACTCTCAGCACACCCGCAAATGCCATTACGAACGCAGCCCTAAACAACAGCACCTCGTAGGCGCCTGTGCAAACACCCTCAAGTGCACCTACCAGTAGCTTAAAGCGCTGAAGCGTGATAGGTTCCCTTATATCCATCGCCTTGGGCTCGGACCTGCCCCATCCTTTCAACACCTGCCTCACCAAAAAGCAGTTGGAGAACTCCGGAAAGGCCAAAGTTTTGCTGAAAAATGCCACTGCCGCCATGAGGCTTTGCGCTGCTGGTCTGGAAACCCCTTTCTCCTTCAAGCACCCCAGCCATTCCAACACGTGTACCTGAGAGGCTTGTTGAAGCCCATATCCCTTCTCCGCGCAGAATGACACCCAAGCCTTCCAATGAGCCTCATATGCTATCCAGGTCTTAGGAGCCAAGGACGGCTTCACTAACTAATGATTGATGCCCACTTGTCGCTAGCTGCCAGAGAAACAATGGGCAAGTTAAACCACGGGCCACCGCCCTCAGAGGCAACCTCCTAAATTCCTCCCACTTGAATCTAGACAAAGCATCCGCTAGGCTGTTGTTTACCCCAGGCACGTGGCGTGCTGTGAACACCACCTTAAGCCTCAAGCACCGTAGCACCAGGTGTCTAAGGTACCTGTCCACCACCGGCGAAGAAGCCGACAACCTGTTAATGGCATACTCCACACTCATGTTGTCTGACCAAAACACCACTTCCCTGTTTGCTAGCTTCTGCCCCCACAATTCCACAGCCACAACAATTGGAAATAATTCCAATAGTGTCAAATTCCTAGTTAGTCCACTATTGACCCACAATGCGGGCCATGCGCCCGCACTCCACTCGCCCTCCAGGTATGCCCCGTAACCAAAACCACCCGCTGCATCTGTAAACAGGTGCAGTGTCAGGTTCGACATTGGTTCACGGCGCCATAGGCAGTCCCTATTAAAATGAGATAAGAACTCCTCCCAAACTCTGAGCTTGTCCCTCATTTCGCGAGTGACCCTGAATACTCCAGCTTTCTCCCTATGCCCTTTCAATTGCTCCTCCAACCTTCTATTGAAGACGCGCCCCATAGGGATTGCCCTTCCGGCAAAATTTAGCAAACCCAATAGCAATTGGAATTGCTTCATGGAAATGCAATCGGAAGGCGGATTCTATATCCAGCTTTGCCAGCATCGCCCCTCTCCCTGCCGCCTTAACTAGCTCCACCGCCTCGTCAAATGATTGATAGTGTACCGAGCTCATTGTCTGATCGATTGCATCATTTACCAAAGCCCACTTTGGGTACAAAAGGTGGTGTATAAGTCTAAATTTCCCGATTTCCTTTTTGGGGACTACTCCCAGTGGGGAGACCACCATATCTGGGAATGGCTGGCTTGAAAACTGGCCTACCACCCACCCCAAAGCCACCTCCTTATGAAGCTTCTCCTGCACTATCTCTGGGAATTCATACGCTGACTTAAGGTTACGATGCACAGCCGACCCCCGCACTTAATGTTGCACTGGAATCTGAAAACCTTGCATCAGCCTCTGCCGCAGCACCCCGGCCGCTTCCCAATCAGGGTAGCGCGCCAGCCATGGGATGATGGCCCCTGCCTTAAGAGGTGTTGGGGCCCTTTCCACCAAGCCCTCCTCTGGGGGCCCCTTTATCGCCCCCATTGTCCTTCCGCTTTGCGCAATCGATCCCTGAGTGTGGCCCGCCACAGAATTTACAGATGTGGCAAAAGGAGCAACCTGCCCCTCTGTCACACTGTTTATCCTGGAACTTCCAGCATTCTCTGCCCCTTTTCCGTCCGCTTGGCACTGCCCTACCACTCCCAGACCAACCACTCCCAGGCGGGGATGGAGATCGTTCTGACCGTAATTTTGACCACAGGTGCATTTCCTGCTTACCAAAATGCAGTAGCGGGTTTCCCACCATTTTTCTCCTAAAAGCCATATCATAATCTCTCCAAGAACCTTCCTTGAAGCGCTCATGAATGCCCTGAATTGTGTCGGCATACTTAAACAAGTTATGCCCTTGGGCAGGCCACTTGTCCACATAGCAGGCAGCCATGACCCTAAAGCACTTTTGCCACTCCTCATACGTCTCTGGACGCCTGACCCTTTTTGGACCAGTACCGTCCTCTGCCTTTTCTTTCTCCCTATATGCTTCCGCGGACAACTCGAAAATATTCACATATCTCCCTTCCTGGATCTTCTTGATAACCTTTGTTTTCAAGTGTCCATAGAGGGAGTGCACCAAACAAGGGTATGTATCCCCCTGCATGGCCACTTTCCGGGACATAGGGAGGACAGGCGCCCCTCCACTAAGCGTCGCCAACGGATTGTTCGCCAACACCATTGGCATCTCTACCACCCTTGCGTTTGCCTTTTCCTGCGCAGCAAACATATTTTTAATCATCCTAAACATACGCTGTTGGCCTTTACCCACTAGCACTAAAGCTTTCTCACTCTCTGAGTCAGACCCACTGGATGAAGTACCCAAATCGGCGTGTGTGTGTATAGGAAATAAAGGCTCACCCATCACTGCTTGCTGCCCTGCTGCGACGGAAGTTGATGGCTCCACTCCTTGCGCCGCTGCTGAACCTGGTGCAGGCTGAGACTCTGCCTGTGGCTGAGATGCACTGGCTCCCACTGTTCCACTAGAAGAACATTTCGTGCCTGCACACCCACTCCCATTATGGATTCGCCGCGCCCTTGCGCAATGCCAGCACCTGTTCCTGTGCCTATCACCCCTTGATTCATGGAAAATAATGTCTGTCCCTGCTGCCTTTCATGAACTGTAGCTGCTTGTCCCCCCAGTGACATGATTGGGGCCATCATTAACCCTATCTGGCTGGTAGTGATAGTGCTACCCCTTTGTGCCACCCCATACTAACCCCCTGTATGAGTCCCGGCTACCGGAGCCCCAGTTGCCTGCACCACATTCACACCAGCATTCCGCGTTGTATTCTGCCATCCACTCACCAAATCCAATGTTCCCTGTATCACTGTGCCCTCAGCGCTTCCTACACCAGAGCCCGCTGAATGCCGCTGCAAAGTTATGCCGCCTGTGCTTGTCCCTGTATTCTGCGCATGCCGTGCGGCCCCCAGACACTCTGACCTGCCACTGTCAAGCACCACACTGGCCTCCAGTCCACCCGGTGCCCTCCCTGGAGCCCCGCCCTCACCCCGGAGCCTCCCCAACTTACTGGGAGCTCCGTGGGTAAAGACACTCCTACTGCATTGCCGCCGTCTGCCCCTGCCCCGCCTCCGACTCCATGTCCGACGATGACGACGTACGTGACGCGTCATCGGAGTAGGCGGAGTTAGATCTATGCCTAAGCTCCCTCGCATCCGGATCCTGTAGTGGGCCTACAAGTTCCCCCCCGCGCTCTCGACCCTCCGGAACAGGCTCCGCCCCCGCCGCATGTGTGACCGGGCCAGCACCAGCAGGGCCGAGATGGTGGCCGGGGGGAGCGCTGCTAACTGAGCTAGCCCGGAAGCCTCCGGTAGCTCCTGTATGGGGGCGACACACCCAGCATGCTGCGACTGCAGCCCTAACTGCCCTGCGACCTGGGTTAGGCCCGTACAGGCCCCAATTACCTCCCCCCCTCTGATCGGACCCACTGGGCCTAGAAACCACCCCAGCACTAGAGCTAGGGGCAGCCGTAACACTTTTTGGCCTTGCTGGGCCCTTTCCTTTACCCCTCTCCCTCTAGCTCTCACTATATGGGAAACAGGGGACCGGGTCTGGGGGGTAGGTGGTACAACTTCCTCAGAACTGTCCATGCTCTCTCCTGCAGGCCTCCTGACTCCAGCTGAACCAGATTCCTCCTCTCTGGACCTCCTCGGCCTAACTGAAGCTCTCCTTGAACGCTCCATCTCAAGACAGAAAATCCTCTCGAAGTCTAGAAGCAGGAAAAGAGGCAGAGACCACTGCAACATGGACCTATAAAGGTAAGCACACTCTCCGCCCCTCAGATTGCAGCAAAGTAACAACAATATACCTGCAAACTCCAGACTTCTAATCAGTTAACCCTTAGTTTTGTTACAGCCCCACTAGAGGGCCCTCCACTGTCATTTCAAATCATGTATCTCAACTTTGCTAACTGTTGTTTTTCTAAGAAACTGTATTCAATTTTTTAAAAATGTTTCTTGTTTAACTATATCAAACCACCCAAAGCATGTCATCTCTAGCACCTCAAAATTTTATTTAAACTAATATTTTTTCTTATTCTCTCTCAAAACCCACAATGTATATAGTCCATTGTTCTGACTGTGTGTAAATTCAGAGAAAACAAATAAATAGTGAAGATCTCTAAAGCAGGCACAGAAATAGTGTATGCAATATTGTTCTCAAACTTTTATGAGCTAAAACAATGCTCTTCGTTACATTTCACTGTATTGAATCCTCTCCAGGTATACAGGAAACTAACCAGTCTAGTAACAGATGCATTATCAGTGGTGGATGGTCCTTGGGGCAATGAGGTCAGTACCCCTCCAAAATATCCTAAAATGTCCAATTATTATTATTATTATTATTATTATTATTACTATTATTATTTGTATTCTCGTAATTGTATTTTTCAGTCTCTTAAGTACTCAGAGCAATTTGAAGTAACATAGTGGAATAGTAGAAGTTAGCCAATCATAACTCAGGTTGGCTCCCCATCCCAAGTATTTCCTCAGCCCTTAATCTGAGCTCATTGAAATGGAGATTCCATTTGGAGACACAAATACAAAGGTAATTCAAGTGTTATAATAAAAAATGTACAAAAAAGAATGAATATAAAATGATATAAGAAATGCAATTTATTAAAAACACAACATTTTGACCAGTCACCTTCTATATAAAAAAACCCCTATAATTAATGAACATTTCTAACAATAATCCTAAAAGATATGCCTAAAAAGCTTAAAAACTGTAATATCACTTTAACTTGATCAAAGTGTGTTCAAAAGCTGCAGCTTAGTTCAATTTGAGTGATCCTCTTTCTCAATAAGGAAATAATCCAAAATTACTGATTGCAAAAAAATTACTGATTGTAAAAAACAATACACCTCATTTTTATAGCGTATTGGAAGGCAGTAATCAAACATTATACCTTATATCAGTAGTAAAAGATAGGTTTCCTTGTGTCCAGCAGTGTTTTATAACTCTTTGATTCACCGGAGCATTCCTATAGTTCCAATCAAGTGATCACCCATGTGTAGGCTTACCATAACTTTTAGAGGTTGGTACCACCTGGTGCAGTGCTAGTGGGGGCTTGTTCAAAGGGGTGTGATCAAGGGGGTGTGATGATTGCCAACCGGAACTAATTTTCCAAAAAACTAACAAATGCATCATTTAATTTAATTTCAAAAATAGTCTCTGACTGGAAAAGATGGTATCAATAAGTGGCACTAGATTATTCAGTTATCTATAAAAAAAGTAGTTTGGGTTGGAAAAGTCAGAAGTTAAAGCAGAAACTACTCAAAGATGGTGAGGATATGGCTATACAAATTAGTATTTCTACATATATAGAGGAATTCTATTATAATGAACAATATACATGTTGGCATCTGTGTTCGCAATGTTAATTATTATTAGTATGACCAATTCAGCAGCATGGTGTACATAAGGAGACACATACAGGCCCTGCAATTGTACAGGGGTGGAGGTAGGTACTGTGATATGGAAGCATTAAACTGCAGGTCTGTGTTCATGATCAGATTTTAGTAATAAAACTGAATGAACAGTCAGTAGTTGAAGAGCAGGGGCAGAATGCTCATTGATAGGAGGCTACTGCTTGACCAGTATGAGGAGAAACCCTAGGCCCCATAGCAAAATGTAAAAAACTGAGCTCCTCCTTTACACCCTTTAACCATATAAAAGAGTAGTCATTTAATATGTTACACATGAATGCTTCATTTGGGGGGACAACAAAGGCTAATTTTTAAATCTCTATTAAACATCTCTGCGTCTGATGTATAATAGAGAGAGAAGAGACAGAAAAATATGTATAATGCTGCTCCCTAAAGCTTTGGAAGGGATAACAACTAAATTCCTTGCATCCTAATTGATAAACCTATAGTAACTAGAAGTCATTAGTGGTTAATGGTTGTGGTTGAGAAGTCAGTGCAAGTCTAGTGATGAGAGGTTAGAGTAGAAGCATTCGGTAGAGAATTATAACTATTCACATAGTATTCATGGTAAGCACTGACCCAAACAGTAAAAAAACAGGAAATTAAGTGATGTAATTGTTGTTCCCGTAAATAAATACCAGTACTGGATAATACTACACCAAGATCCCAGTTGGTTGCATTTATTATGTACCTCCTAGTTTCAATAGGTCAGTCCTTATGAGACAATGGGGCATATTTAACAAGCTCCGTATGGAGCTTGATGCCCCATGTTTTCAGTGAGCCTTCAGGCTCGCCGGAAACAGAAGTTATGAAGCAGCGGTCTAAAGACTGCTGCTCCATAACCTGTCCACCTGCTCTGAGGCAACAGAAATAAATCAACACGATCAAATATAATCGGGTTGATTGACACCCCGTGCTAGGGGCTGATTGGCCGCAAATCTGCAGGGGGCGGTATTGCACCAGCAGATCACCAGAACTGCTGGTGCAATGATAAATGTAGAGAGCGTATGCTGTCGTCATTTATCAATGTGCAGCGGACATGATTCACAATATCGGATCATGTCCACTCGCACAATAATAAATAGGCCCCTATGACCCAGATAAGCGATATTCAGTGCTTGTGGCACAGTGATGACTGCTGATTCTGACTCACTAATTTTCGGAAGTGATTATGCTCACTCTGAGGGGAAGCATGGTAGTGTGTACGGGAGGTAGCTTGGATATTCCTTGTCTTATTTGCTTCTGTTCTGCCCTGTATGCCTTGGTGCCACGGTTATGATTAACTCTTTCCTGGTCCTACTTTGCTTCCGTTACTGACTATCTTCGTTTCCTGGTTCAGTCTTTTCTTCCCTTTTCTTCCACGATTATTACCAGTTCCTTATAGCCCCACTGCTGCTGTTAGTGTTTTGTCAGATGAAACTTTAAATTCATCATAACTGTAGAGTGTTTTTGGATTGGATGAATAAGATTATTTGGGCATGTCACTGAGTGTGGCTTCCAATTAGAGGGTTGTGTGGTACTTGCAATTCATTTTGAGTTTAGAGGGGGCATTTGGGGACCTACACAGTATAGCATTTTGTGATACTACCGCCCATGTCAGCTATGCTAGCCAATTGCAATCAAAATTTTGAGTTTAGAGGGGGCATTTTTGGTCAAACTGGGATGTCTGGTAAGCCTACCCATGTGTATTGCAAACTACCATTCCGCTTGGAGTATTTGTAGGCATAGATGTTTACTAGAATGTTCTTTTTCACAATCATCATATATAATGAAAAGTGTTGCAGTATTCAATGGTAGTCAAGAAGTTGAAGCGACATGTACGTTGCTAAGTATTTCTCTGTAGACTTGGGTGTATTAAAAGAGACTGTTTGGATTTTAAAAGTTTGAAAATAGATGCTTTTTTGTGATTAAAAAACAAGTAATTTTAATCTACATAAAAATGGGAATTCTAAGGTTCCTCCCCAACAAAATAAATGCTTGATAATTCAGGAGGATTGCTAGTTGCAGCATACTGTAAATTAACTGCATATCTTGCCTTATAAATCTGCTACACCTATTGTATTTCTCTGCATATTTTAGTCTTAGAATGAAAGCTGGATTGGCCTACCAGGACATTAGGAAATTTCACGGTGGGCCGCTGTAGCTGAGGCTGGCTAGTTACAATTTAGGGCTAGATTACAAGTGGAGCACTAATTTATTGTGTACCTGCAAACAAGCAAATTTGCCCTTTTGCTGGAACGCGATAAATAACCAGCCATTACAAGTGGCTGGTTATTGCTACCATGAGCTCACGGTAGCAATTACCACTCAGAATATTAACCAGAGATCTAACTGAGTCCACCTTTTGGCCCCAAAGTTTAATATAGTAATTTTTATAAAAAAACAGCACTGAAAGGTGCCTTTACATAGCGTTCAATGGGAACTGTGTGTTCCCTGTAAATATACTGCATATATAAATGAATATATACATATATATTTATGTCTTAATATGTGTATATACACATAGTCACACATAAATGTATATGTATAACTTCATATACATACTGTATATATTTAAAATTGCTGCCTATCGCTGCGTGACTTTCCCCTTCGTTGGGCTACTTCTTATGCCATGTCTCACACATGAGAGCGAGGTTCCCTTTGGAGCCTATGGAAACACGCTCTTGGGAGCGCAATTCTTCTGTTCAATGCGAACGTGAGGTTGCATTCACATTGCGCCTAATTTGCAATTCCAGCGCACATTTGCGTGTGCTGGTTCACTCAGTTGATCACAAATATCGCTTTCACTTAAGCGATATTTTACACTCAACTCATAATCTGGGGTGGTGCTGCTGATTCTTCTCTTCCATTAATGTCACTTCGCTATACACACTAAGGTCATAAAGTATTTCCTTATAAGATTAATTTCCTAGACCTGATACTTTTTTAGTAGCCCCCCTTTAAATGGTTTTAATATTGTCTAGTTCAGTCACACTGACAGAATGACACACTGTTTTAAATGTTTCTTCTCCAGATCAGACTAGTTATAATTTCACACTGTGAAAGGAAGTCATGGATGAAATGTATACAGATAAAAAAAAAATTCCCCACTAGGCAAACATTGTCTGACACATAAACAATATTCCAGTCCCTACCAAAAGCCAATATTTAAAATTCACTAGCACATTTGATATTGATCACTGATAAGTACAGCAAATTCTGTAGTTTCTGAAGCAACATATTATACCATTGATCTAGAAGGGGATGCACTGATGAAACACCAAATGCAGCCAATGATAATTCCAAAAATCCCAAAACTGTTGTGCCTTATAAATTATTGAAATCACAGCTTCACTTCGAGTGAGTTGCTTGCTTAGTGTTCAGAGAGAGACAGATTGGGTGTCAGCAGGTCGAAGTTTATTTCAGGAATTATCTTGAGGACTAGCTTTTTGGACTTTGCATCAATAAAACACCAATTTAAGTAGATTTATAGAAAAAAAGCTAATTGTACTTGCATTTAGAGTGCAGTAAACATTATAATATAGATACAAAAAATATGAAAACTCCAATGATAGCAAATGGTGTTGGCATCACCCAGACACTGTTTGGCAAAAACAATATATAAAAGATAGAGCATCTATTGTGTTAAAACAAACTTTATATTTGCGTGGCACTCAAAAAATGTTTGTAATATTCAGAGAAAATATATGCAATGTGCATGCAGCCATTAAACAAAATGTTATGCACAAGAAAGAGAAAGGACAAATTATATTTATTCATATGTTAAAGAATGGCAAGGCTGCACCAATGTGATTTAAACATATTTGTATTTATTGTGAGAGCAAAAATAAGAGAACCAACACTTTATAGGATCATACATATGCAAAATATCACACCACATACGTTCATTAAAGAACTTAATAAACAGATTCAATTGCAGAACACAAGTACTATGGAAGCTCTTAGTGCTAATAGAACACTTCCCAGCAATTTGAACTGAAAAGTTAGTTGCAGCAGATTCAGGAGCACTTAGTGCCAAAGCACGCTCCAAATGGAAAAGTGTAAATGAGTAGAACGAAAGAAAACATCCACTTATAACACCTATGTTAAGTTAGATAAGATACAGATCAGTCCCAAGGAATTACACTCTTATGCAGAAGATCTTATCTTAACGATCTTAATACCACTTGCAAAGGTACCAGGGGCAAAACTACAGGGGGTGCAGAGATCGCAATTGCGACTGGGTCCCCAAGGGTGGCGGCCCAGTTTAAAAAATATATATATATTTTTTCTAATAAAAAACGTTGACCTGCCACTGCCTGCACTGATATCTTGTGAGTGTGACATGATGCTTCACTAGTGTCTCTGACTACAGGGGTTAGTCTTTCTGTTTTACCCATTGTGTGTGTGTATGTATGTATGTGAATGTGTGTGTATTTATGCATGTATGTGTGTGTATGATTGTTGAATGTTTATGACTGTTGAATGTGTATGACTGTTTACTGGGGGTAAACAGTGTCACTATACAGTACCACTATATACAGTATGGGGAGGTTGGACTATGTCACAGACTACTGTGGTCACTTTATAAAGTACTGTGGTGGGTAGGGTCAGGCCAGCCATCTCACCGGCAGATTACAGACTGTGTCACTGACTCACTATATACAGTACTGGTGGGTTCAACAGTTCCACTATATACAGTAATAGGGGGTCAGACCATCTCACAGACTGTGGGCACAGGGTACTGCCTTTTGCAGACATGTAATCTGATTCACCTTTTTTTCTGTGTTAAATGTAAAAAAAAAAAAAAAAAAGATATGTATTCTTGCACCTGGGCCCTGTGGTTTCTAGTTACGCCTCTGAAATGTACCTTTTCTCTGATCCAATCAACCAGTGTTAGAGGAATCTCACCATCATGTTAGCACATTTGTTGCTTTATTTTGAAACATCAAGGTGTCCCAATCAACAGTCAGTAGAAGCGTAAAGTATGCCAAACAAAGTTGCAATCCTGTGCAGGGTATCCAAGTGAGTTGTAGTCATCACATTAATGTTAACTTCCAAACACAGCTGCTTGTAACAGACGAAGATGTGATATTGCATATACGGAATCCAGCGTGTGAGGTCTTCACCAAACTAACACCATGTGTGTTGTGCCAGATGACACGTTTCACCCCACCCACTCAGGGGTTGGCCAGGGCTTTGTCAGATATCTGTCAACGAGCCTAAATAGCTCTTTTATAGCATCCATAAAGATCATGCTTGTGCTTTCTTAAAGCTATATTACATGCTATTGGTGATTACATACTACTTTAAAATACATTGATCGTGTACAACTAATAATTTGAAAAAGGCAACAGCATATAAAAAAAAAACAACTATTTATGCATTCATTTTGTTTGTTGTTATTGCAACCATTATTATTTTATGTATAACAATTTTAATACAATTCATTTAATACAGTGTTTGGAAAATGGAAAAAACAACAAAAAGACATATTTCCATAAGTTTTTAGTGAATTATCATTTATAGTGTGTTATTGCTTATTGCAAAAAACAAGCATACTCTATTTTTTCATTTAACCCATTTGGGGTTAATGTCTGCAACCTGTACATCCATTTTGTTTCTTGTTGGAGAACTTTGTCATAATTTCCACCTCTCCTCTTTTGTTTAGGCTGTTCAATACCTATCACTTTTAAGCAAGTGTATTTCGCATCATGACATTCAGCAAAATGCCTAGCTCCTGGACTGTCAATATCGTTTTGCTTAATGTCATTTCTATGCTCTTTCACCCTTTCTTTGAGTTCCCTCCCAGTTTTACCAACGTAATATCTGGGGCAGGAACAATACAATAAATAAATGACCCCTGATGTGTTGCAAGTTATCCATTGTCTAATTGTAAACATTTTATGGGGATTAGTGTCAAAAGTTTAGTTTTTTTTGTATATTACTGCAATAAGTACATTTGCCACATGAGTGACAACCTACTTTCTGTTGCAGGCTGTTCAGCTTATTTGCAGGGGACTTCCTTCTTTCAAATTCTGAATGTACTAGGCTATCCCTTAGACTTACTGCTCTTTTTGTAGTTAACAAAGGGTTGGGAGAAAGATACTGATGTAACACTTTATCGGTGTGCAAAATATGCCAATGTTTTTGCATTATGTGCTGTATCTTGCCCCAATGACATTTGAAAGGGGTTATTAAATGCACCATTTCTACTTCATTCTTTTCTTTATACTTTGCACCATAAAGCATATTATGTGTATCTATAGTATGTTCTCTCAGCGAGGCCTTTTTTTTTTTTTTTTTTTTAAATCATAGATTTTTATTCAGGTATTTAGTATGACAATAAGATTACTGTAATAACATAACATCACTTATATTTGACAACCTATAAATATACAATATAAATGAAAACAATGTCATAGAATACAGACATCCTCAAAGGTGACATAACTTAATCACATAGAGACAACCAAGCTAAACGTTACTTTAAAGTCCCAACAAATCACGCTTGATGTACATATATAAGATATTTCTGCTGGGCTATGATACCTGATTTTTAGTTTTACATAATTAAATAGGCAATCCTCTCAAGCAGACTAGTTCACCTAATAGTATGATATCCAACAACAATTTGTAAAAGAGTGAATAAAAGATTATCACATTAATTGTATGAGAGAATAAGATATCTTAACAGTCACTACCTAATATGAGTAGCTACTGAACTTTAAATTGACAACTAAACTTTAAATTTTTAAGCATTAACTGATAATTGAGGGAGCATAAGATGTTGCAGTATAAAATTTACTATTCAGCTTTCGACACCTAGATATTGCCTAGCCCCATGATCTCAGTGGAGGGTTTATACAATAATAATAGGATAATTCACATGTGGGTGCTAAATGCATAAATATTTTTAGTAATAAGACATTTAGTATTGCATTATTATGAACTACCTATAGGACAATAAACCTGCTACCCATTACTTAAATATATATGAGAAGATCAATAGGGCTCCCATTGAAAGAGAACACAATACACTATCATCGACTAGCTAGGTTTCTTAAAAATTTCCCATCTTCTTAATAACATTGAGGCTCCTAAAATATATTCTGAGGCGATTACTGAACACTTTTACCTCCTCTCTTCTTCAATAAATTAAATAGGCCAACTGTGCTGAGCTGGAATTTTAATCTGTCAAGTGTGAACCGAAAATCCTGTATCACCAGAGTGGAAATACAATTAGGTAACCCAATGCATGTTTCAATTACATAAGCAAAATAATCAACTGAAGCATTAAATATAAGGAAAACGATCCAATGACTCAAAAGCAAGGGTTGAATATAAGCTCCATATGCTGATGAAATTGGCCACCTATGTAACTAGATGTGCCTTATGTGGGGATTAATCAGATCCCAGGCCCAGCACCATACATTTCTCCAAAGTTATAGGGGTTTTAATTCCCCACCAAACTGGAAAAGGAAACATGGAAAAATACTGGCATGCTATATCATATGTACTTTGAATACAGAGTATATATAAAGAAGATAGGTATCATGTTGAAACAGCTTAATCAATTATGTACAAATATAAGCTTCTAAAACACATAACATTAAGACAATCTACTGAATAATCTGTATAATGCTGTCCACCATGAAACGGAGCAACATTTGAAACGTGTCTAGATATAAGGTCCCCCAAAGTCACCAGCACATGCATCCACATTCCTGCAATAGGAGGGCAGTCTAGGATTAGGAAAAAAGTTATTTCTGCATTTGCCTAGGTCCTGCTAGGGCAAACACCACGATTTCCACCCTAGCCCACTCCCATACGGATCCAGTTGTGTACATAATGGTGAGGATCCCAGCCCCAGTTTATGGACCTCTTGATAACCGGGACAACCTCCTGCATACACCCTCTTACTTGATGCCTTGCTAGGAGTGGAAACATAAGCGGCTCCACCGACATACATCTCTCCAATGTGGGTGTATGATAAATAACAGCCAAATCTCGTCTACGGGAGTCGGCCGTACCTCCCGCGCGAGATAACTGAGAGACAGTGTCTGCTCCTGGGTTTCCAATCAATAATGAGGCCGGTAGTCACTGGTATGCTCGGTCCACCATGATCGGGGTCCTCACGCTATCACAAGCCTGAATCATACTCAACCTCTTAGCGCCTGACTCACCCAGGTCTAAATGAAGTAAGTTATCTGGTGCATATGGCTCGACTCCAGGGTAAGTGGTCTTTTGCGCAATCGTGGCAAACTCTTTTATCGAGGGATCTGCAGTCTGTCTGTCATCTAACGATACATCTGACAGCGTATGATCAGCTCCTCCTTGGTGCCAAGGTTGCTCGTCGCCATCTTTTTTTCGAATATCCCTGATGGTGCTCACAATGTCATCAAACCCATCATCCATCTTCCGTGCACATTCTTCCAATAGGGCCCAAAGATTCACTTGCTGCTCTCCCATATTGAAAGAATTGTTTAGTTGCTTAAAGTTGACTGCAGATGAAAACTGCTTTACTCGGTTATAAAGGAAACCGAGGGGGGGAAATTATGCCTGTATGTACCAGCCACCACCTTCAGACTTGAGTAGTTTGAGTTCTGCTGGTGCTATCATAAAGAAAAGTGTATCGTTCAGCTCCTTAACTTCTCCGTAGTAAATGTGTTGAGATATAGAGCAATAGAACAGAATTCACAGAAGATAATTATGATATTGTCATTTCTGTATGAGGAGTTTTCCTGCTTTGCTACTGATCATGGCACTGGTTAGACACGCCCCCCCCCCTCAGCCAGGCCTTTTTGATACTTCTATTGGAGTATCCACTTTCTCTGAATCAACATGCAAGCTCACCTGCCTGTCTTTCAAAGGCGGTTTCAGTGGAACAGTTTTGTTTAAGATATAGAAACTGTCCCACTGGAATACCATCCTTTAAATTTCTAGAGTGATGGCTGGTGGCATGGAGATAACTCCCGCGCGAGATAACTGAGAGACAGTGTCTGCTCCTGGGTTTCCAATCAATAATGAGGCCGGTAGTCACTGGTATGCTCGGTCCACCATGATCGGGGTCCTCACGCTATCACAAGCCTGAATCATACTCAACCTCTTAGCGCCCGACTCACCCAGGTCTAAATGAAGTAAGTTATCTGGTGCATATGGCTCGACTCCAGGGTAAGTGGTCTTTTGCGCAATCGTGGCAAACTCTTTTATCGAGGGATCTGCAGTCTGTCTGTCATCTAACGATACATCTGACAGCGTATGATCAGCTCCTCCTTGGTGCCAAGGTTGCTCGTCGCCATCTTTTTTTCGAATATCCCTGATGGTGCTCACAATGTCATCAAACCCATCATCCATCTTCCGTGCACATTCTTCCAATAGGGCCCAAAGATTCACTTGCTGCTCTCCCATATTGAAAGAATTGTTTAGTTGCTTAAAGTTGACTGCAGATGAAAACTGCTTTACTCGGTTATAAAGGAAACCGAGGGGGGGGAATTATGCCTGTATGTACCAGCCACCACCTTCAGACTTGAGTAGTTTGAGTTCTGCTGGTGCTATCATAAAGAAAAGTGTATCGTTCAGCTCCTTAACTTTTCCGTAGTAAATGTGTTGAGATATAGAGCAATAGAACAGAATTCACAGAAGATAATTATGATATTGTCATTTCTGTATGAGGAGTTTTCCTGCTTTGCTACTGATCATGGCACTGGTTAGACACGCCCCCCCCCCCCCCTCAGCCAGGCCTTTTTGATACTTCTATTGGAGTATCCACTTTCTCTGAATCAACATGCAAGCTCACCTGCCTGTCTTTCAAAGGCGGTTTCAGTGGAACAGTTTTGTTTAAGATATAGAAACTGTCCCACTGGAATACAATCCTTTAAATTTCTAGAGTGATGGCTGGTGGCATGGAGATAACTCCTGCGCGAGATAACTGAGAGACAGTGTCTGCTCCTGGGTTTCCAATCAATAATGAGGCCGGTAGTCACTGGTATGCTCGGTCCACCATGATCGGGGTCCTCACGCTATCACAAGCCTGAATCATACTCAACCTCTTAGCGCCCGACTCACCCAGGTCTAAATGAAGTAAGTTATCTGGTGCATATGGCTCGACTCCAGGGTAAGTGGTCTTTTGCGCAATCGTGGCAAACTCTTTTATCGAGGGATCTGCAGTCTGTCTGTCATCTAACGATACATCTGACAGCGTATGATCAGCTCCTCCTTGGTGCCAAGGTTGCTCGTCGCCATCTTTTTTTCGAATATCCCTGATGGTGCTCACAATGTCATCAAACCCATCATCCATCTTCCGTGCACATTCTTCCAATAGGGCCCAAAGATTCACTTGCTGCTCTCCCATATTGAAAGAATTGTTTAGTTGCTTAAAGTTGACTGCAGATGAAAACTGCTTTACTCGGTTATAAAGGAAACCGAGGGGGGGAAATTATGCCTGTATGTACCAGCCACCACCTTCAGACTTGAGTAGTTTGAGTTCTGCTGGTGCTATCATAAAGAAAAGTGTATCGTTCAGCTCCTTAACTTTTCCGTAGTAAATGTGTTGAGATATAGAGCAATAGAACAGAATTCACAGAAGATAATTATGATATTGTCATTTCTGTATGAGGAGTTTTCCTGCTTTGCTACTGATCATGGCACTGGTTAGACACGCCCCCCCCCCCCTCAGCCAGGCCTTTTTGATACTTCTATTGGAGTATCCACTTTCTCTGAATCAACATGCAAGCTCACCTGCCTGTCTTTCAAAGGCGGTTTCAGTGGAACAGTTTTGTTTAAGATATAGAAACTGTCCCACTGGAATGCCATCCTTTAAAATTCTAGAGTGATGGCTGGTGGCATGGAGTAAACTGTTTGTGGCCATATCCTTATGGAATACTTTAGTGTGTGTTATCTATTCTTCACTCACCTGGTGAGTCAAAAAAATGTTATAATGATTTCTATTTAATTCTGCCACAAAGGTCTCCACTTCTTCTACAGTGCCATCCCAAAAAAATAAGGATGCCATCCACATAGCGCAGCCAAAGGATCACATGTGCATCCACCCACTCTGGCAACAGCATGGCTTTTAAAATTAGGATAAAACATAAACAAGGGGCGCCAACATAGTGTAATTCATACAAAACCAAGTGGGATATGACTGTGTGCAATTTGCTACTCACAAGAGAAGTGGCACCTTAAGCCAATAAGGTGCTAACAGGCAGGCTGACGTTCAAAACCAGCAGTCAGTATGCTGGGGGTCTCAAACGTGAGACCCGTGAAATCTGGATGGTAACGTAAAGAGTGGCAGTAATAATCCTTCCGAACCAACAACCAGGTGTGTGCTCAGGAGGCAGGAGTGTTCTCCCCAAGGCTGCTCTCGCGCTAAAGGTCCATATCAGAAAGCTAACTGTGTCAACGCACAGGTTCTTGATATGTGTCCCAAACGGAAAAAATATAAACAGGTACCACAGAAAACCGGGTCATGGTTTAGAAATGCAGGTTGTCTTTATTTTCTACAACGCGTTTCTCGGTCCGCATAGGACCGTTTCATCAGGCATAATAAGGTATGATAATAGATTCTATTTAAATCTATAAAATGACCCGGAAATAATGATAGAGGTCATCTCTATATAACATTTAAAATCTAATATCTAATTGAATAAAATGCATTTGACATTTAAACACTAAATAAAAATCCATTTACAAAAATCACAATGATCAAGGTAAGTCAAGGTATATAACAATATATATAAAACATAAAAATGTCATAGAAAAATGTATGCGAAAAAATGGCTAAAAAGACATCGAAAATATCTAAATCTTGTTAGTTGCTTTGAAGCCCACTGGAAATGGATTATTAGCCGGAAATATTGTATCCATCAAAGATATCATTTATGATTATTTTAAAAGACAATGTATATGCTTGAGAGGCATAAAATAAATATAACCTCTGCCATTTATGATAACATAACTAAAATATATTAACTCTATCTCTAATTCTCATAAAAAGTAACTGGTATCAAACTTGGGACCTTGAGTGTGCTGGGCAATCGTCAAACAGAAGGAGCTATCTAAGATGCTGGATATGTGATGTGTGTAACTAAAATAAATGGAAGATGTGGTGTGCAAATGGTGTGGTCGCCAATGGTTAGAGACTCTGTGTGTTAGATGAAAAGCTAGAGTGTTATAATGAAAATGTCATAGAACAATGTATCCGAAAAAACGGCTACAAAAGACTTCGAAAGTGTCTAAATTAAATTAGTTGTTTTAAAACCCACTGAAAATGGATAATTGACCGGAAATATTATATCCATCCATCAATATTATATCAATCAGGGTAATATCATTTCCCAAACCTTTTTTAAAAAAGTTGACAGTAACAGCTATCTCGATTATTCTAGTAACCACTATATTGGGTGGAAAAGAAACATTCCTTTTAGTCAATTTAAAAGAATTTGTAGAAATTGTTCCAACTTAGATACTTTTGAAACCCAAAGTAAGATTCTATACCAATGTTTTGTATATAAAGGTTATCCCAAGGATTTATTAAATCAATGTTTAAACAGAGCAAGTAATTTAGACAGAAATCTCCTTTTTGACAAAATTAAAAATGGCACTAATAATCAAACAGAAATAACTAAGACTAACGCACAAAGTGAACCATTCTTTATCACCCAATACAATAGTAACTATAGCAAAATTCGTAATATATTACACAAACATTGGAATATTATTCAGAAGGATCCCTTCTTAAATAATATTGTTGGCGAGAGACCGAAAATCATCTATAGAAGGGCACCCACTTTAAGGAATAAATTAGCACCTAGTAAAAGAGTAAAACATTGTCAATCCAATAAAGTGAACAATACAAAATCCCCAAAAAACTTTTTAGCAACTCCTGGATCATATAAATGTGGGAAAAAGGGTTGTAATATGTGTAAATTTACAACTTTCCAAAAATCATTTAAATCCAACATTACTGGTCTAATCTATAAAATTCCTTATCGTCTCAATTGTGAGTCTAAATACATAGTTTACCTTTTAAATTGTATTTGTGTGGCCCAATATGTATGTCATACCATTAGGAAACTATGCACCCGTTGGGGTGAACACCATAGAAATTGCAAAAATTGTAAAAAATCTAAAATAAAACATAGTATACAGAATCACTGCGAAATGTTTCACGATGGTAGATCAGATATCTTTAAAATTATTCCAATTGATCATGTACCCCCATCTACTGACTATGACAAATTGGTCAAACTCAGACAAAGTGAAACTTATTGGATACAGAAGCTAAAATCTCTGCATCCACTTGGCTTAAACGCCAATTTAGATTTGGCAGCTTTCTCTTAATTCTAATTTTAATTTTATTCAGGTAGGTTATATACTTTTTCTTTGAAAGTTACATACACAATATCAAAATACACAATTTTACTTTGGTTTCATCACTCATTTTTACTCCTAGTTACCACTACACATTACATACTATACATTTAGTTCTTTGTAAATCAAATGTCTCTTAGATTCACACATGATTTCATTACACATATCTATATGGTTTCATCTTTTGATGGGTTTCTATTCTCCACTCCAACAAGTTCTCACAACTTCATTTATAGCTCTGGTTACACTTAAGTTAGTGACAGTGTTGTCACTTTTTCTGGAAGACTATTTTTACTCGGTTACATCAAATCACATATTTTTTTTCCCATCTTTCGTTATTGTCAAAATACTCCAGTTTTCCATCTGACATACAGGGTCTTTAGCCATATGCGATTGCACTCTTTGCACACCACATTTACTATCCTTTTTAGTTACACAGATTACAGCTCTGTCATTTTAGATGGCTGCATCTGTATGACGACCATCCTGCGCACACACAAGGTTCTGAGTTCGAGTTTAATTAGGTTTCAATGAGGTTTAGAGATAGGGTTAATTCATCAATATAACACAGTTTTTTACACATGCCTGATGAAACGTTCCTATGCTGACCGAGAAACGCGTTGCAAAAAGAAATAAAGACAACCTGCCTTTTTAAACCACGACCCGGTTTTCTGTGGTACCTGTTTATCTTTTTTCCGTTTGGGACACATATCAAGAACCTGTGCGTTGACACAGTTAGCTTTCCGATACAGACCTTTAGCGTGAGAGCAGCCTTGGGGAGAACACTCCTGCCTCCTGAGCACACACCTGGTTGTTGGTTCAGTAGGATTATTACTGCCACTCTTTACGCTACCATCCAGATTCCACAGGTCTCACGTTTGAGACCCCCAGCGTACTGACTGCTGGTTTTGAACGTCAGCCTGACTGTTAGCACCTTATTGGCTTAAGGTGCCACTTCTCTTGGTAGGAGCAAATTGCACACAGTCATATCCCACTTGGTTTTGTACGAATGACACTATGTTTGCGCCCCTTGTTTATGTTTTATCCTAGACACCTGACCCATTACTCCGTGGATACAAGTGGAGCTTGCCGAGCACTCAAGTATTATCAACACATTCTTGTTCATAACCTCTGGACATTTTTGTTTGGACACTTTTTGTTTTGACACTGTCACGGACTCTTAACTACTTTTATATGTCATTTATATTTTAGTTTTCAATTAATTGCTAATACAACTTTTGTATTTCTTCATTTCACAATTATGCACTTTTAACACAATTATTTGACACACATACCATTTTTTTTAATCCTACTTTTGGATCTTCACAGTATTTTATATTACACACAATCTTTTTTACTCTCTTGTATACCTCTTATATACTCTCCAACAATAGTTTTCAAGTCATCTTAGGTTATATTACCAACTAGGGCCATTTTAACCGCAGGAATCAATATTAACTATTTTTTTTTTTTTTAACAGCGTATCCTCATAGTTTTTCCTTTGGGAATCACTTTTATTTATGGCTTTTAAAATTACAGAGGAGAGATGGGAAACAGACATAATAGAAGCTTTTAAACCTATAATTCAAATTAAAGAAGAAGATACTGTCACTAGTGATGTTTTTACTGCATTTAAGGCATATAATAAAAGGCAGTACAAGAAATAAAGATAAAATAGGAATTAGCAAGTTTAGAAAATGATATAAAGGAAGAACTAATCCCAAGAGGGCTTAGAATTAGGCTTGATCTAGGTATTAATTTAAGAGGCCCTGAAACTAATAATGAGTTTATTAAAAAATGGAACACATTTTTAAATAGATTTATCCTTGATCTAATGCAATTAATGGTTGATAAGGATAAGATAAGACTTGAACAGAGCAAGGTGGATACCAAAGTAGCGTATGAAAAAATTCATTTATTTGCAAATGATCCTGCATTTGATAAATTAAATAAAGATGTTCAAAAAAACATCGACAAGTTACAGACAGAAATAAAATTTAGAAAGAGTAAGAAAATCTATATATATATATATATCATAATACCCCTTCCACTAGAGATGCCTATGACTCTGGAACTGACAATTCTGACTGAGTTATATAGAAATCCAGTAAATATTAGAGCTGCCATTGAGACAAGTGCCCCTTTAGAAGAAGGACCAGGTGAGGTGGGAGGGGAAGACACAAGGGCAGGTATAGAGTATCACAGACCGATAGGGAGAGGCAGAAGCAGGAGACCCAGAGGGGGGTGGGATGACAGAGTCTCGACGAGGAACCAGAGGAAACAACCTTGTTATTAGGTTCATACCCACCTTTAAAATATACATTGACAGTAGTAAACCTATCAAAATTCAAATTGGCATTAGGCCACACAGAAGTCTTAGAAAAGGGACTATCTTTCTGCCCCGCTACAGGTCTAGATAAATTTGAGTTTATAAAGGACTTACATCTGTTCACTTGTAAATTATCTCTTAAAAAGATATGGCATAAAAGGGGTAAAAATGTTGCTTTGGACACAAAAGATGATGCAGAGACATTACAAACCTTAGTATCATTAATAGGAGAACATGAGGAGGTTTCTTCCTCTGAAAGTACAGTGATTAGATCTGATTTAAAACCAAATTCCATGTACATGTGTCATGTCTCATTATGAAATACTACCCCTTTAAGGATTGTTCTCCTCCCTTTACTTTCCCCAATAAAAGGAACAACAATCCCATCATTCCTTGCTTGATTATGGATGTATACTGAGTCACTAATCTGAAGCTTTACTTTACAGACTGATGCAGGTTTTTTCTTCTATGAATCTTGTGTCACAGTGATAAATTTATATTTACTTGAACTCCTTTACTTAATCTATTACTAATCTCAACAGTGTCAAAGGTTTAGTAAAGGTAATATTACTTCTCATCTTTAACGCTGGTACTGTGATTCAAACATCTCCCTTTAAGGCTGCAGCCGTTCACTGAATGTGTGCACACAGAGCCGGTGACGTCACCAGAAGCCGACAAGAGCCGAACACAGAGCATAAGCTGCAGAAAACGCTGAAGCCTTAATTGTTTGACACGCTGCTTACAATAGACTAAAAAGGATTACTACAAAAACGGACAGGTATGTGAGGATACAAACAGACTATTGAGGCTATAGTTACTTGAATCTGTTTCATATTGCTTAAATGTATAACGGACTGCTACAAAAATCGTTGCATTTAAAAGATCTCTTGAGTTGTTACCTGGGAGAATTCAAACATGTTTTTTTCCTACACTAAAACCTTAACATTCCTCTAAAATAAAGTTTCACCTACTCCTGAGCCATTAATATTTAATTCATCTTATTTTTGGGAATATACTGTTCAGAGAACATAATTACTACTGAACTATTCCTAACCTTTTTTCTATTAAAAAATCAAAGCATATTTTTTCTTTAATTTATGCAGCATGTGAAAAGATTTCCTTGTTATGCAAACTTTCTTTTATTATATATGAATGTCTATCTCTAGATTAGATTTATTTGTTTTGTGTACTGGCTTACACTTATTTAGTTAACATTAAAATTTGCTTCCATTCTGTTCCCTTTCTACTAAGAATTGTTTTAAGGGTTGCATTGCAAGCAGACATTCATATTAAAGTAGTAGAACTCAATTGATAAAATGTATACTCAGTTAAAGCATAGTGTTTATAATTTATTAAATGACAAATTATATCACAACATGCCCCAATTATCTATTGCCCCTAGTGTTTCCACCTTCGTAAAATGTGTTGAAGCTGATATTAAGCAAATTGTTTGCAAAGGTATAGTTGAGGATAATCTCACTAGATCACAAAGACACGCATTAATAGAGCATACCAGTAATTCTGATATCATCATAAAACAGTCCAATAAGGGCAGGAATGTAGTTCTTATGGACCAAGACTTTTATATTAGACAGGTAAATCAACTGTTAGATTATACATTACAGTATGTTAAAATAACTCAACAGACTTTTTACAAGTCTTGTGATGAGCTTGGTTTTATGTTGAATGATGCTAGGATGTCTGGTCTTATATCCAAAACATTTTTTGACTGTATGCTCAATTAATTCCCTGTTGTTAAAACAACCTCCCAACATTCCCATTGTTTTAGGAATGGGGGCCCCACTGAGGGCATTAGTAAATATTTAGATTATTTTTTTAAACCTTTTTTACTTTGAGCTCCTATGTACAGGACAAAAATGATGTCCTGCGCAGACTTTATAATGTAAACATTAGTGATAATATTCTCTTTGTGGCTTTAGATGTTAAATCTCTTTACTCCTCAATTCCACATAAAGTGGGTCTGGCGGTGGCCAGATATTTCTTGGAATTGAGGAAACAAGAATCTTAACAACATACAGAGTTGGTTCTGAAATTTCTTGACTTTGTTCTTAACAATAACATGTGCACCAACCTATGCTTGGCCTCTGGGAACTACGAGACGTTTTTCATGGTATGTCAGAGTGGGTGGACGCACATGTGATACTTTGGCTGCGCTATGTGGATGACATCCTTATTTTATGAGATGGCACTGTAGAAGAAGTGGAGACCTCTGTGGCAGAATTAAATAAAAATCTGTATAACATTTTATTGACTCACCAGGTGAGTGAAGAATCGATAACTTTTTTAGATTTAAAAATTAAAAAATATAACCAAGCTATACACACTGAAGTATTCCATAAGGATACGGCCACAAACAGTTTACTCCATGCCACCAGCCATCACCCTAGAAATTTAAAGGATGGCATTCCAGTGGGACAGTTTCTATGTCTTAAATTAAACTGTTCCACTGAAGCCGCCTTTTAAAGACAGGCAGGTGAGCTTGCATGTCGATTCAGAGCAAAGGGATACTCCAATAGAAGTACCAAAAAGGCCCCAGATATTATGTTGGTAAAACTGGGAGGGAACTCAAAGATAGAGTGAAAGAGCATAGAAATGACATTAAGCAAAACGATATTGACAGTCCAGGAGCTAGGCATTTTGCTGAATGTCATGATGCAAAATACACTTGCTTAAAAGTGATAGGTATTGAACAGCCTAAACAAAAGAGGAGAGGTGGAAATTTGACAAAGTTCTTCTCCAACAAGAAACAAAATGTATGTACAGGTTGCAGACATTAACCCCAAATGGTTTAAATGAAAAAATAGAGTATGCTTGTTTTTTGTAATAGGCAATAATACACTATAAATGATAATTCACTAAAAACTTATGAAAATATGTATTTTTGTTGTTTTTTCCATTTTCCAAACACTGTATTAAAAATGTTATACATAAAATAATAATGGTTGCAATAACGACAAACAAAATGAATGTATAAATAGTTGGTTTTTTTATATGCTTTTGTCTTTTTCAAATTATTAGTTCTACACGATCTATGATTTTTAAGGTTGTATGTAATCACCAAATGCATGTAATATAGCTTTATGAAAGCACAAGCATGATCTTTATGGACGCCATTTAGGCTCATTGACAGATATCTGACAAAGCCCTGGCCAACCCCTGAGTGGGTGGGGCGAAACGTGTCATCTGGCACAACACACATGGTGTTACTTTGGTGAAGACCTCACACTCTGGATTCCGTATATGCAACATCGCATCTTCATCTGTTACAAGCAGCTGTGTTTGGAAGGTAACATTAATGTAATGACTGCAACTCACTTGGATACCCTGCACAGGATTGCAACTTTGTTTGGCGTACTTTACGCTTCTACTGGCTGTTGATTGGGACACCTTGATGTTTCAAAGTAAAGCAACAAATGTGCTAACACGATGGTGAGATTCCTCAAGCACTGATTGATTGGATCAGAGAAAATGTACCTTTGCAAGTGGTATTAAGTACGTTACAATAAGATCTTCTGCATAAGAGTGTAATTCCTTAGGACTGATCTGTATCTTATCTACCTTAACATAGGTGTTATAAGTGGATGTTTTCTTTCGTTCTACTCATTTACCTTTTTCCATTTGGATCGTGCTTTGGCACTAAGTGCCCCTGAATCTGCTGCAACTAACTTCAGTTCAAATTGCTGGGAAGCGTTCTATTAGCACTAAGAGCTTCCATAGTACTTGTGTTCTGCAATTGAATCTGATTATTAAGTTCTTTAATGAACGTATGTGGTGTGATATTTTGCATATGTATGATCCTATAAAGTGTTGGTTCTCTTATTTTTGCTCTCACAATAAATACAAGTATGTTTAAAATCACATTGGTGCGGCCTTGCCATTCTTTAACATATGAATAAATATCATTTGTCCTTTCTCTTTCTTGTGCATAAAATATTGTGTTAAACAACTGGCACACTTGATAGTTTTAAAGCCTCATCATAAATCTGTTTTATTGGGGCAATGGTAAAAATGTATGATGTCAGAATGATATGGTTTGAGTAATCTAGGGTTGCTTACCATTGAAAGCATGAATGGAAAAGTGAGAGGAGAATGAGCAAGGGAAGAGAGAGAAGGAGATAACTCAGCTAAGAAAGAGAAGGAAATCAAGAAAGCAAAGAAATGTTTCTAAAGGAAAAAAACCAAGGGTATAAGCATGAATGTGCCCAATGAAGCAAGCCTTAGTGAAAAGGTGGTTGTTTACATAAGAAAAAAAGTAGAACAAATAAATGGTAATTTACCCTAAGTGTGAAGGATACAGAAATGCTTTCCTAACTGAATAGTATTGAACAAAGTCTTCTTTCCTCTTCCACATTTTTGTATACTTTCTGTCATTGGGGATAATTATAAGGAAGACTCAATATATTACAAAAAACAGTCCAGCACCAGTGGAAGAAGGATATGACTCTCAATGGCTACTGCACAGACCACTAACCAAATGTAGAAAGAAAAAAGTCACCCCATCCCAAAGGACTCTATGTCATTCAATCTATATTTATTTAAACAGGACAAGAAGCAAAAATTATACTGCAATGTTTCAGACCACAGCTCTTAATCATGCATACTTTTTGCTTCCTGCCCTGGTGTAATAAATATAGGTTGTATGATAAAGAGTTTTTGAGATAATTAGAAGGGCCCTTTTCATAATATACACCACTGTCAAAATGCAAGGATGTCATCTTTTGCATGCCTTATGCGTCACATTCAACAGGAGAATGTCCAACAGCAGAAGTGATACTACATTGCTTACTGTTGAAAATAGATGATAGTAAGAATTTCAGATTTTAGGAACCTTATCGCTGACTGGGACACGGAACCCTTCATTTCAAAGAAGGAAGTCTGTTGTTTCAAATGAGGGATTGACAGAAGCTCCAATCATCCAAGCCCCTTTTACCTACCTTTTTCACCTAGAGGGAAAAGTCCCACATCTAAGGTTACCCAGGAAATAGGATATACGAGAGGGTAAAGATGTGTTTTGCAACACCATTTCTAAAATGAGTTGTTCATATGCATTCCTGTGAACCTGTCAGCAAAGTAGTTAAGCTATAAAAGCTGAGACATTTTCACATTAGTTGAGGTAACCAATCATATAGTTATTTATCTGCCACAATTTTATCAAGAGTGACACACAATTTATTAATTTGAAGAGTGAAAGGACATTCCATATGCACATGTTGTAGTGAAATAGCCATCCTTGCGTATATCTTTCATAACTTTTCAGTTTTTAAAAGGAACAGGAAGTTAATTTGTTTGCTTAAATATACAAGGGCATGTGCCCCTTTTCATAGTTAGATGGGCTTGGCTGTATGATAATATTCTAAAGGTAAAGGAAACTCTAAATTAAATTTGCCTGATTCAGATAGATTATATAACTTAAAAACACAATTTTAAATTCACGTCTATTTTCAAATGTACTTTGTTATCTTGGAATCCTTTGTTGAAAAAATGATGGGCCAGATTACAAATGGAGCAAAATTTAATGAATTTCTTTTGTATGTGTTGGGTTGCACTTTTATTTTAAGTTGAAAGTAAAAAGTTATCACAAGAGAAAAAACAAGATGCACACACAAACGTTAATGTATTTTCCCATATACTTCAATGGAGCAAAAATAAACTAACACCCATACTTGCACTCTAACCTGACCCAACATGAAATATGAATATTTCACATTCCAATCTTCTTCACATAGAAGAATATGTTCTATTTATCCATAAATACATATTTCTTTACACAGGCATACCTCATTTTATTGCTCTTTATTTTATTGCCCTTCACAGACATTGTTCTATTTACAAATTGAAGGTCTGTGTCAACCCTGTGTCGAGCAAGTCTATGAGAGCCATTTTTTCAACATACATACACATATAAACACATAACTACACATGAATGCACACCTATATATATAAATATATATATATATGGGAAACAGAGGAATCCAGATGTGGACTCCTTGCTCAGTGTGCTTAGAGGAATATGGCTACACCTCACTGACAAGGACCAATGAAGGCCGAAACGATCATCTGGGGTTGCTGTGTCCCTTGTTCAGAGAGGAATTGCCTGGTATTTTGGCGCTGGACTGACCGTAATAAGTGGGATCAGACTGAAATACTACAGGAAAGTTCTACTCTGTTAAAAGCATTACTGGGCTAAAAGAAACTGCAACCAGGTGGTAAATCGCCACAGAGCAGGCTAACAATGATATTGAGCCGGTTGTTCGTTCCTGTGAGTGTGCTATATATATATATATACTGCATATATATATATATATATATATATATATATATATATATATATACACACCAAAAGTAAAAGATTGACTCACTGAAGGCTCAGGTGATGGTTAGCATTTTTTAGCAATAAAGTATTTTTTAATTAAGGTATGTAAGGTGGAGCGTAAAATATCACTTTCATGAAAGCCATATTTGAGCTCCACTTAGTAATACCTGTGCATGCAAATGTGCACTGGTATTACAAGTTAGGTGCAATGTGAATGTGAGATACACGAAAGCATGCTTCCATAGGCTCTAGTGAGCGCCATACGAGTCTCATTCTCATGCCATAATTTTTATCAGAAATTGTTGTTATGAGTGTAACTGTACTGTTAAATGTATTTTTGATGTGTTTTGTGCAACATTTTTGTCTCGCATAACATTTAACCAAAGCTCTGTAGTCCCACTAACCCGACGCGCGTTTAACTCAATTGCAATCAAGAGAAAGCGTTCACTTTAAACTCTTTATACGTGCACTATTTCTGTCACCCTAAAAAACTCAAGAAATAGCTGATATAGCTTGAGCACTGCAGTTAGCATGCCACTCACATTCTAGCCCTATATCATAAATTGTCTAAATATTTGAGACATTCAGAGGATACTTTCACTTTTAGATATAAACCAATAATTAGTTGTAAGTAATTTGTGCGATAGGCCATGAAGTTAATATTATCTTATATTTCTTTTTATACTCTTTTTTGGTATTTCCTTAGGCTCGTTGCTCCCAAATTATATTCATTTTTTTTTTGGTCAATTGCAATCTATCTTTATTGACAACTTAAACAATGCTCAAAATAATTGCATATATCACACAATATTATGGATCTTTATACTTTCTGGTAAAACTTTCAAAGCATGCAGTACTTTTGATGACCCTATGAGTCCTAGCTAATTTGTTTTGACAAGGGTGGAAAAATCCTGTCAAGCAGATAGTCATGTTACTAAAATTGTACTTCTGGCACCTACATATTTTAAGCATATAATGTATCTCAAAATGTAGATTTCACATCAGTTATTTTTTCAGGTCAAATATATTCTGTACAATGGTATGTTGGCATTTATTATAGAACAGATTGTGTTGGGATTTCTACAGGACTGCACTATGGCAATACAGATTAAGCAATTAACCTTGATGTCACTGTAATTATTAGAATACTTTAGCAAAATGAACTAATTTCCCCAAAGGATGTTTTTCTGAAATTAACTTCCACTCTTTTTGAGATGCCAAAATAGGAAATGTTAATGGAAAATTAAGTTGGTGATTTTCAATAAATCTTTTGGGTAAATAATTTTGTCTTAATTTTGCTTGCTTTTGGCTAATGTGCAGGCAGATGCAAGCTTAAACTTTTTTTTTTCTTTTTTTTTTTTTAAGTATAAATTAAGTATGTTTTATTGATCAATTGTTATGGCATGTTTCAATGTTTTACATTATATAACCGGAATTAGTTAACAATGGAAAATCTGGATTTAGAAACTTTGTTAAAGGGACAGTCAACACAGATTTTTTGTTGTTTTAAAAGATAGACAATCCCTTAATTACCCATTCTTCAGTTTTGCATAACCAACACAGTTATAATTATACACTTTCTACCTATGTAATTACCTTGTACCTCTGCAGACTGCCTCCTTATTTCAGTTGTTTTGACAGACTTGCATTTTAGCCAATCAGTGCTCGCTCCTCTGTAAATTCACAATCATGAGTTCAATGTTATCTATATGACACACAGGAACTAATGCCCTCTAGTGGTGAAAAACTGTCAAAATGCATTTAGATTAGAGGCGGCCTTCAAGGTCTAAGAAATTACCATATGAGTCTTCTAGTTTTAGTTTTGAACTAAGAATACCAAGAGAACAAAGCAAAACTGGTGATAAAAGTAAATTGGAAAGTTGTTTAAAATGACATGTCCTATTTGAATCATGAACGTTTTTTTGGACTTGACTGTCCCTTTAAGTTATGTTATATTTTGCATTACATTATTCATAAATACCACTATGTTTAATTACACAAAGACATATAAAATGTTAATTGAAAACGTTTACTTAACTATTTATTAATGGTTCCTAAAACATTTGGCACTGTTATGCATACAAAGTTTTTTTAGAATTATTTTGTTTAACACCTTCACTGCTAAACCATTTATCAGACCTCTGATATCTTTAGATTTTTGAGCCTTCTGAGTTTAAAGGGACATTCTGGTCAAAATTACATCTTTGAATAGAAACATAATTTCAATATACGTGTATTGGCAAACATGCTTCTAGTAAAAGTTATCAATGTTTTAGCGCTAGCATTTTTCTCTGCACGTGCATGTGAAGCATAGCTAGATATTCTCAGTGTACCAGCATTTTGAATACTGCAGCTGCTCAGAGCACTAGTGGAGCATGTAACATGTCAGCAATTAGCTAATTGAGCCATTACCAGATGCTACAAGAACCTTAGGGTCTTTGAGCAAGTACTGTTTTTTTTAAATGCTGATGCACAGTGCATATTTAAATACACTTTGGGAACAGCTATAGCTCTTATTAGAATCAGTTTTGTTCATACATATGTATTACAAAAATGCTTTTTGAAAGGCATTTTGTTTATTTAATGGATTCCCACTTTCATGAACGCTTTCAATTGCAGATATCGTTAAACCAGAATGGTGTATGGTAAATAATATCATGCAATATTAAGCTTTGCAATTACTTTATAATTCCATATACATCATCTATATAAATAAGTCCAAATTTTGGTAATGTGCTCTTTCGTTTTACAATAAAAGTAGTAATTGAATTTAAAAAAATATCTATTTTTGCACCATTTGGAATATTATGTAGAAAATGTGTAGAAAAATATCTACCATTACTGTTTTTTTTTTTTTTTTTTTTAAATAACTACCATTATTGTTTTACAAAAAAAAAAACAACCATTACCAAAAACATAAAACCTTACATTACTAAAAAAAATAACATTACTTAAGAAAAAAACAACAACTTTACAAAAAAATAACAAACCCTACCATTACAAAAAATAAAAAACAAATTACCAAAAATAAATGTCTATTCTACATCCCACAATAATAAAAACAATATTCTAAAACTAGAACTACAAATAGAGGCCCATTTATCAAGCTCCAAATGGAGCTTGAGGGCCTGTGTTTCTGGTGAGCCTGCGTATTGCTCTCCGCATTCAGCGAGGTCTGTCGGACCTGATCCGCACTGTCGGATCAGGTCCGACAGACCTTTAATAAATAGGCCTCATAGTCTTTAAAGGTCCTTTTGTAGAGCATTGCCCTAAAGTGATCAAGCTCTTTTTGCAAAAATAAAAACTTAACACTTCTAACATTAACCCCTCCACTCCCACCCTAAACCTAAAAAGAAACCTACTCTAAAAAGTGCACTGAAAAGGACATTTGGCTGGGCATTGCCCTTAATGGGGAATTTAGCTCTTTTGCTGCCCAGAATAAAAAACAATCTTTAAAAAAAAAAAGTCGCTCAAAAAACAAATAAAAAACCTTACTTTAAACCACAAGATGGTACTCACCAAATATGAATGCGGGGGTTCATCTTTATCCTGGCGGCGGTCCATTTTCTTATCTTCATTCTGGACGTCGGCGCTCTTAATCCATCTTCAGAGCTTCAACACGGAGGTCGTCTTCATGCAGTCACCAGCCGCACACTGAATTTTGAATGTTTGGTACCCCTTTTATATTGGGGTACCATTGCATTCCTATTGGCTGATTCCTATAGGTTTTTTTATTAAGTAATGTAAGGTTTTTTGTTTGGTAATGCTAGTTTTTTTATAGTAATGTTTGTTTGTTTTTAAAGGTAAAATTAGATTTTTATACTTTCATAGAAAAATTTTTATCAAATAAAGTTAGTGTTTTTTTTGAAAATATAGAAATAGTCTATTTTGAGCTAACTTAGAGGGTGTTAAGTAAGGAGTTTAGATGTTAGTGGGCTATTTGGCTAGCAGTTTAGTGGTTAATAGTGTAGTGGGTTACTTCGTGTTGGAGGGCTGGTGGTTTAGGGGTCAATAGTATAGTGTGTTACTTTGCATTGGGAGCTGGCAGTTTAGGGGTTAAAAGTAGACATGTGCATTTTGGTCAAACTTGCATCTGAATTGCCAAATCGGCACATCCCGAAAAATTTCGAACAAATTTCAAAAATGAATAAATATGTTTCCAAATTTTCAGATCCATTATTCATATTCAGAATTTTTAAATGTTTCTTCCTAAACCGCAGTTCCCCGACACTAAGTATAACCCTTAAACCAGCGTTCCCCGACGTTGCTGAAACTAACTAAACCTTTTAACCCCTAAACTGCACCCCCCACATCGCCAACATGAACTAAACCTATTAACCCCTAAACCGCATCCCCCCACATCGCCGACACAAACTAAACCTATTGCCCCCTAAACCACACCCCCCATATCGCCAACACAAACTAAACCTATTAACCCCTTAACCGCACCCCACATACATCGCCAACACTAACTAAAGCTATTAACCCCTAAACCGCCGTTAACAAACATCGCCAATACTAACTAAACCTATTAACCCCTAAACCGCTGTTCACAAACATTGCCAATACTAACTAAACCTATTAACCCTGAAACCGTCGGCCCCCACATTACCCTTAAACCTAACACCCCCTAACCCTAACCCTAACCCTATCCCTAAACCTAACACCCCCTAATTTTAACATGATTAAAAAAAATAACTAAATTAAAGTCACAATTATTAACTAATAATACCTATTTAAATCTTAATACAAAGTAACTTACCTATATTAACCTCTAAACCTAACACCCCCTAACCCTAAACCTAACACCCTCTAACTTTAAAATAATTAAATATAACTAAATTAAAGTTACAATTATTAACTAATAATACCTATTTAAATCTAAATACAAAGTAACTTACCTATATTAACACCTAAACCTAACACCCCCTAACCCTAACCCTAACACCCCCTAACCCTAACCCTAAACCTAACCCTAAACTTAACACCTCCTAACTTAACATAATTAAAATGTAACTAAATTAAAGTTGCAATTAATTTAGTTATAACTTACCTTTATTAACCCCTAAGCCTAACACCCCCTAAACCTAACCCTAACCCTAAACCTAACCCTGACCCTAACCCTAAACTTAACACCCCCTAAATTTAACATAATAAGAATATAACTAAATTAAAGTTACAATTATTAACTAATAATACCTATTTAAATTTAAAAACAAAGTAACTTACCTATATTATTAACCCCTAATCCTAACACCCCCTAGCCCTAAACCTAAACCTAACCATAAACCTAATACCCCCTATCTTTAACATAATACAAGTATAACTAAATTCAAGTTACAATTATTAACTACCTGTGAAATAAAACCTAAGCTAGCTACAATATAACTAATAGTTATATTGTAGCTAGCTTAGGTTTTATTTTTATTTAACAGGTAATTTTGTATTTATTTTAACTAGGTAGTTAGTAAATAGTTAATAACTATTTACTAACTAGTCTAAACTATTACCTGTGAAATAAAAATAAAACCTAAGCTAGCTACAAAATAACTATTAGTTATATTGTATCTGGCTTAGGTCTTATTTCACAGGTAAGTATTTAGTTTTAAATAGGTATTATTTAGTTAATAATTGTAAATTTAATTAACCTGTGAAATAAAAATAAAACCTAAGCTGCCTTAAACTAACTCATACCATTCTAAAAAAAAAAACCTAACATTACAAAAAATAAAATACACTAAAATTACAAAAAATAAAAAAACCTACCATTACAAAAAATAACAGACAAAATTATCCAAAACAATAAAAATAATACCCTTTTAAAATAATTAAAAAACACCCCAAAATAAAAAAACCCTAATCTATAATAAACTACCAAGTGCCCTAAATGTAACGGCTCTTTTGCTATAAAACAAAACAAACACCCCCTAACAGTATACAAACCCCCACCCCCCAAACCCACAAAATAAAAATAAAATAAAACCTAATCTACCCATTGCCCTGAAAAGGGCATTTGTATGGGCATTGCCATTAACCCCTTAATGACCACAGCACTTTTTCATATTCTGTCCGTTTGGGACCAAGGCTATTTTTACATTTCTGCGGTGTTTGTGTTTAGCTGTAATTTTCCTCTTACTCATTTACTGTACCCACACATATTATATACTGTTTTTCTCGCCATTAAATGGACTTTCTAAAGATACCATTATTTTCATCATATTTTATAATTTACTATAAAAAAAATTATAAAATATGAGGAAAAAATTGAAAAAAACACACTTTTTCTAACTTTGACCCCCAAAATCTGTTACACATCTACAACCACCAAAAAACACCCATGCTAAATAGTTTCTAAATTTTTTCCTGAATTTAGAAATACCCAATGTTTACATGTTCTTTGCTTTTTTTGTAAGTTATAGGGCCATAAATACAAGTAGCACTTTGCTATTTCCAAACCATTATTTTTCAAAATTAGCGCTAGTTACATTAGAACAAATAATATCTTTCAGGAATCTCTGAATATCCATTGACATGTATATATTTTTTTTTTAGTAGACATCCCAAAGTATTCATCTAGGCCCATTTTGGTATATTTCATGCCACAATTTCACCGCCAAATGCGATTAAATACAAAAAATCATTCACTTTTTTACTAATTTTTTAACAAACTTTTGGTTTCTTACTGAAATTATTTACAAACAGCTTGTGCAATTATGGCTTAAATTGTTGTAAATGCTTCTCTTGGATCCCCTTTGTTCATAAATAGCAGACATATATGGCTTTGGCGTTGCTTTTTAGTAATTAGAAGGCTGCTAAATGCCACTGCGCACTACACGTGTATTATGCCCAGCAGTGAAGGGGTTAATTATGGAGCATGTAGGGAGCTTTTAGGGATACTTTTAGCTTTAGTGTAGTGTAGTAGACAACCCCAAGTATTCATCTAGGCCAATTTTGGTATATTTCATGCCACCATTTCACCGCCAAATGCAATCAAATAAAAAAAAACGTTAAATTTTTCACAATTTTAGGTTTTTCACTGAAATCATTTACAAACAGCTTGTGCAATTATGGCACAAATGGTTGTAAATGCTTCTCTGGGATCCCCTTTGTTCAGAAATAGCAGACATATATGGCTTTGGCATTGCTTTTTGGTAATTAGAAGGCCGCCAAATGCCGCTGCATTTCACACGTGTATTATGGCTAGCAGTGAAGGGGTTAATTATGTAGCTTGCAGGGTTAATTTTAGCTTTAGTGTAGAGCTCAGCCTCCCACCTGAAACATGAGACCCCCTGATCCCTCCCAAACAGCTCTCTTCCCTCCCCCACCCCACAATTGTCCCCGCCATCTTAAGTACTGGCAGAAATTCTGCCAGTACTAAAATAAAAGCTATACTTGGGCTTTTTTGTGTGTTTTTTTGGCATATTTACATATGCTGCTGTGTAGGATCCCCCCTTAGTCCCCAACCTCACTGATCCCCCACCAAACAGCTCTCTAACCCTCCCCCTCTGCCTTAATGGGCGCCATCTTGTTTAGTAACAAATGTGCCTTTTTTTTTAAAAAAAAATTCCCTTTTCTGTAGTGTAGCTTTCCCCCCCCCAAGACCATCCCCCCACCCCTTCCAGATCCCTTAGCTGTTTATTTGTAACATTTTCAAACTTTTTATTTTAACTTTTAACAGCCTTATTTTAACTTTTAACAGCTCCCGACTGTTCCGCCCCCGATCCCGCCCCCCTTCTCTCCACTCGGCACAACGATGGCCGCCCACAGTTAATGACCGAGGACGTGTGGCGTACGTCCTTGGTCTGGAAAGCAGCTTGAAGCGAGCAGGATCGCTTCCAGCTGCTTTCCAGACCAAGGACGTACGCCACACGTCCTCGGTCATTAACTGTATTTTTTTTGAGGACGTGTGGCGTACGTCCTTGGTCATTAAGGGGTTAAAAGGGCAGTTGGCTCTTTTGCTGCCCAAGCCCTAATCTAAAAATTAAAACCCACCCCAAAATGAAAAAAAAAAACATTACACAAAATAACAAACAAACTATCAAAAATGATTTCTATTCTTATACCCATTTAAAAAAAAAAAAACTAAATAAAAAACCTAATCTAGAATAAACTACCAATGGCCCTTAAAAGGGCCTTTTGTAGGGTCTTGCCCTAAAGATATCAGCTCTTTTTCTGAAAAAAAAAAATGACAAAGACCCCCTAACATTACAAACCCCAAACCCACAAAAAAAAAATTATCTAAAAAACCTAATCTACCCATTGCCCTGAAAAGGGCATTTGGATGGGCATTGCCCTGAAAATGGCATTTAGCTCTTTTACTGCCCAAACCCTAATCTAAAAAAAAAAACACCCCAAAAAACCTTAAAAAACCTAACACTAACCTCTCTTTATGTACTCACAGTTGTTGAAGTCCCGCATGAACGATCTTCATCCCGGCAACTCAATCTTCATCCAGGCTGCTCCATCTTCATTCATTGCGGGACCGGCATCTTCTTCATCCCTGCGGAAGAGGAGCGGTGATGCGCAGAGGCGGAGATCGTCCACTGCACACTGAGGATTGAAATGCAAGGTACTCTTTTTATACTGGGGGTACCATTGCATTCCTATTGGCTGAACAATTTGAATCAGCCAATAGGAATTAGGTCTGCTAAAATCCTATTGGCTGTTCAAATCAGCCAATAGTATTTAAGCAGCTCTCATTCTATCGGATGATGAATGATCCAATAGAATGAGAGCTGCTTAAATCCTATTGGCTGTTCAAATCAGCCAATAGGATTTAAGCAGCTCTCATTCTATTGGATGATTCATCATCCAATAGAATGAGAGCTCCTTAAATTCTATTGGCTGATTTGAACAGCTAATAAGATTTTAGCAACTCTAATTCCTATTGGCTGATTCAAATTTTTCAGCCAATAGGAATGCAAGGGATGCCATCTTAAATCGCTTACCTTGCATTGAAGATTCAGTGTACGACGGCGACCATATGAAGAGGATGCTCCGCGCTGGTTGTCTTCAGGTTGGACCCGCTCTGCGCTGCTGGGATCAAGATAGAAGATGCCGCCTGGATGAAGATAGAAGAGGCCGCCTGGATGAAGACTTCTCGCCGCTGGGATGAAGTTTGTTCAAGTGGGACTTCAAAAACTGTAAGTGGATCGTCGGGGTTTTTTTTAAGGTTTTTTTTTAGGTGTTTTTTTTTTAGATTAGGGTTAGGGCAGTAAAAGCGCTAAATGCCCTTTTCAGGGCAATGCCCATCCAATTGCCCTTTTTCAGGGCAATGGGTAGATTAGGTTTTTTAGATAGTTTTTTTTTTATTTTGTAGGTTTGGGGGGGTGAGGTTTGTAATGTTAGTGGGTATCTGTAAATAAAACTTTCAGAAAAAGAGCTGATATCTTTAGGGCAATGCCCTACAAAAGGCCCTTTTAAGGGTCATTGGTAGTTTATTCTAGATTAGTTTTTTTTATTTTGGGGTGTTTTGTTTTTTTAAATGGGTATTAGAATAGGAATATTTTTTATAATTTTTGATAATTTGTTTGTTATTTTGTGTAATGTTTTTTTTTCGTTTTTGGGTGGTTTTTTAGTTTTATTTGGGCAGCAAAAGAGCTAACTGAATGCCCTTTTCAGGGCAATGGGTAGATTAGGTTTTACTTTATTTTTATTTTGTGGGTTTGGGGGTGGGGGTTTGTATACTGTTAGGGGGTGTTTGTTTTGTTTTGTAGTAAAAGAGCTGTTAACTTTAGGGCAATGCCCTACAAAAGGCCTTTTTAAGGGCCCTTGATAGTTTATTATAGATTAGTTTTTTTTATTTTGGGGTGCTTTTTATTTTTTTTAAAAAAGGTATTAGAATAGGAATAATTTTTAATGTTTTGGATAATTTCGTTTGTTATTTTTTGTAACGGTAGGTTTTTTTATTTTTTGTAATTTTAGTGTTTTTTATTTTTGTAATTGTAGTTTTTATTTTGAAATATTATGATTTAGTGTAAAGCAGCTTAGGTTTTATTTTTATTTCACAGGTAAGTTTGTATTTATTTTAACTAGGTAGACTAGTTATAGTAAATAGTTATTAACTATTTACTGGCTACCTGGTTAACATAAATACAAAATTACCTGTGAAATAAAAATAAAACCTAAGATAGCTACAATATAACTTTATATTGTTGCTAGTTTAGGTTTTTTCACAGGTAATTACTTTGTATTTAGATTTAAAAAGGTATTATTAGTTAATAATTGTATCTTTAATTTAGTTATATTTTAATTATGTTAAAGATAGGGGGTGGTAGGTTTAGGGTTAGGGTTAGGGGGTGGTAGGTTTAGGGGTTAATATAGGTAAGTTACTTTGTATTTAGATTTAAATAGGTATTAGTTAATAATTGTAACTTTAATTTAGTTATATTTTAATTATGTTAAAGTTAGGGGGTGGTAGGTTTAGGGTTAGGGTTAGGGGGTGGTAGGTTTAGGGGTTAATATAGGTAAGTTACTTTGTATTTAGACTAAGTAAAGAAAATATGAGAGAGTAGATCTATAAATGCTGTCTAAGTCCAAAACTGGTGCTACCCTTATTTAGATTTATGAATAATAAATTTTAGAAAGAGAAATTTTCAAATTATATGTTAGTAATTTGAAAAAAGCAAGGGATTCAAAGAGCACACAGAACGACTGTTATTTAAAATATATTCCAATTTATTTTCCCAAACACATATACAGGGAGTGCAGAATTATTAGGCAAGTTGTATTTTTGAGGATTAATTTTATTATTGAACAACAACCATGTTCTCAATGAACCCAAAAAACTCATTAATATCAAAGCTGAATATTTTTGTAAGTAGTTTTTAGTTTGTTTTTAGTTTTAGCTATTTTAGGGGGATATCTGTGTGTGCAGGTGACTATTATTGTGCATAATTATTAGGCAACTTAACAAAAAACAAATATATACCCATTTCAATTATTTATTTTTACCAGTGAAACCAATATAACATCTCAACATTCACAAATATACATTTCTGACATTCAAAAATAAAACAAAAACAAATCAGTGACCAATATAGCCACCTTTATTTGCAAGGACACTCAAAAGCCTGCCATCCATGGATTCTGTCAGTGTTTTGATCTGTTCACCATCAACATTGCGTGCAGCAGCAACCACAGCCTCCCAGACACTGTTCAGAGAGGTGTACTGTTTTCCCTCCTTGTAAATCTCACATTTGATGATGGACCACAGGTTCTCAATGGGGTTCAGATCAGGTGAATAAGGAGGCCATGTCATTAGATTTTCTTCTTTTATACCCTTTCTTGCCAGCCACGATGTGGAGTACTTGGACGCATGTGATGGAGCATTGTCCTGTATGTAAATCATGTTTTTCTTGAAAATAGGCAGACTTCTTCCTGTACCACTGCTTGAAGAAGGTGTCTTCCAGAAACTGGCAGTTGGACTGGGAGTTGAGCTTGACTCCATCCTCAACCCGAAAAGGCCGCACAAGCTCATCTTTGATGATACCAGCCCAAACCAGTACTCCACCTCAACCTTGCTGGCGTCTGAGTCGGACTGGAGCTCTCTGCCCTTTACCAATCCAGCCACGGGCCCATCCATCTGGCCCATCAAGACTCACTCTCATTTCATCAGTCCATAAAACCTTAGAAAAATCAGTCTTGAGATATTTCTTGGCCCAGTCTTGACGTTTCAGCTTGTGTGTCTTGTTCAGTGGTGGTCGTCTTTCAGCCTTTCTTACCTTGGCCATGTCTCTGAGTATTGCACACCTTGTGCTTTTGGGCACTCCAGTGATGTTGCAGCTCTGAAATATGGCCAAACTGGTGGCAAGTGGCATCTTGGCAGCTGCACGCTTGACTTTTCTCAGTTCATGGGCAGTTATTTTGCGCCTTGGTTTTTCCACACGCTTCTTGCGACCCTGTTGACTATTTTGAATGAAACGCTTGATTGTTCGATGATCACGCTTCAGAAGCTTTGCAATTTTAAGAGTGCTGCATCCCTCTGCAAGATATCTCACTATTTTTGACTTTTCTGAGCCTGTCAAGTCCTTCTTTTGACCCATTTTGCCAAAGGAAAGGAAGTTGCCTAATAATTATGCACACCTGATATAGGGTGTTGATGTCATTAGACCACACCCTTTCTCATTACAGAGATGCACATCACCTAATATGCTTAATTGGTAGTAGGCTTTCGAGCCTATACAGCTTGGAGTAAGACAACATGCATAAAGAGGATGATGTGGTCAAAATACTCATTTGCCTAATAATTCTGCACTGCTTGCAGTGAGTTACTAAATTTGGCCAGGCCAGACAAAAGTAACTTAAGTTTAAAAAAGAACAAATCAAGGTAAAATAGAAATGAAGAGTTAACTGCCTAAGCATATGTATGCTAATTTCTATCTCTAGTAGCTAACATCACAGGGTATATATTATATGCATATATATTATTGTATACACAGCTAGTCAAGCGTGCAAATATCACACTGTGAAACATAAGATAGAAGGATATACTTCATTAAAAAGACAAAGCAAGATGAGAGCATATACAGGATTAAAGATATACAATTCACAGCCTATTAATCAAACGATGCATACACTTATCAGATTAAAGCAAGAATAGTCCGTATAATGAAATACGTATACACAAGTTCCATGTGTGACAAGGTGTAGGAAATAATATCCTTGTAAAACAGGCAAACTTAGCTTTTATGTTTTGGTAACCTCTTGGCGGGTGCACCGCTCACACGAAGCCTGTGTGTTGGCGTCTGACGTCACAAGAGAGGAGTTTCCCAGTTGTCACCGAAATCCAATCCGTGGCTTGTTCGCAAAGGGGTGTGTATGTAGGCTTGGCAAACGGCTAATGAGAAAAAGAACCAGGCTTCTCCCAAAGCTTTGCAGCAAATGCCGTCTGTTTCAAGAAGTACCACAAAAAACATACACACTTTCCACCACTTGCATTTACTTGTGTTATAGCTGATAGCTGATAGATGAGATGACTCTGTGTCCGGCTATACTGGGAAGAAACCAAGTCTCCCCTCAGCGCTGCTCACTGAAAAGCCGTTACTCTCTACCAAGATGTACCGTCACTTGAAGCGCAGCTCTCCCAACTGCTTAAATCACTTGCACCGTTGCAGGAAATAAAGAGGGATTAGGTTGAGTTCTCCATCTCACTGTTTACTGCCCGAAAGGATAGGGCAGCACTCCATTCTAAACTGGTATATGGTAGCCATGCGAGCTAGAAAACCATATTTTAACCAAGAAATGTTCATGAAAATACAGGAGTTAAGTCGACCTTGCTCCTGAAACAACACCCATAAATGTTGCAAACACAACAATACCAACGACCGTTTCACCCCCACAGCCAGTGTGTGTCTCAGGGGTTCATCAGGGTATACTCCTTTGTATTTAGATTTAAATAGGTATTAGTTAATAATTGTAACTTTAATTTAGTTATATTTTAATTATGTTAAAGTTAGGGGGTGTTAGGGTTAGGGCTATGGTTAGGTTTAGGGCTAGGGTTAGGGGGTGTTAGGTTTAGGGGTTCATATAGGTAAGTTACTTTGTATTTGTATTTTGCTTTAAATAGGTATTATTAGTTAATAATTGTAACTTTAATTTAGTTATATTTTAATTATGTTAAAGTTAGGGAGTGTTAGGGTTAGGTTTAGGGCTAGGGTTAGGGGGTATTAGGTTTAGGGGTTAATATAGGTAAGTTACTTTGTATTTATATTTAAATAGGTATTAGTTAATAATTGTAACTTTAATTTAGTTATATTTTAATTATGTTAAAGTTAGGGGGTGTTAGGTTTAGGGTTAGGTGGTATTAGGTTTAGGGGTTCATATAGGTAAGTTACTTGGTATTTTGCTTTAAATAGGTATTATTAGTTAATAATTGTAACTTTAATTTAGTTATATTTTAATTATGTTAAAGTTAGGGGGTGTTAGGTTTAGGGTTAGGAGGTGTTAGGTTTAGGGGTTAATATAGTTTAAATAAGGTTGTTGAAATATGGGAGCCGGCGGTTTATGGGTTAATAGGTTTAGTTAGTATTGGCGATGTCTGTGAATGGCGGTGTAGGGGTTAATAGGTTTATTTAGTAATGATGATGTTTGTGAACGTCGGTTTAGGGGCTAATAGCTTTAGTTAGTGTTGACGATGTGGGGGGTGCAGTTTAGGGGTTAAAGGTTTAGTTTGTGTCGGCGATGTGGGGGGGTGCGGTTTAGGGGTTAATAGTTTTAGTTTATTTTGGCGATGTGTGGGGGTGCGGTTTAGGCGTTAAGAGGTTTAGTTTGTGTCGGCAATGTGGGGTGGGTGCGGTTTAGTGGTTAATAGGTTTAGTTTGTTTCGGCGATGTGGGGTGGGTGTGGTTGAGGGGTTAATAGGTTTAGTTTGTGTCGGCGATGTTTCGGAACAGCGGTTTAGGGGTTAATAGGTTTAGGTAGTGTTAGTGATGTGGGGGGACTGCGATTTAGGGGTTAATGGCTTTATTTAGTGGCGGCGTGGGTGGCGGTGGCGGTTTAACATAATTTTGTTTCGGCAATTGCAAGAACATTAGCTAGAAATAACGATTCTGTCCGTAATAAAGAATCAGTCCGACATTAATAATAATTCAGTAATGGTTTAGAATGCATTCATATTTCAAAATTCAGAACGACACGAATAAATTCAGAAACTGAATTACCGACACGACCGAATTATCACAAATATCTCAAACCAAATTTTTTTATGGCCCGAATCGAAATAAAATGAAGCAATCCAAATTTTTTCGATCGCGCACAAGTCTAGTTAAAAGTGTAGTGGGTAACTTTGCTTTTGGAGCTGGCGGTTTAGGGGTTTAATAGTGTAGTGAGTGATTTGCAGTAGCTATGCGGTGGTTTAGGGATTATTAGAGTAAGGGCTTATGGCTATTCAGGTTATTCAGGTATTCATTGCAAACACTATTTAAATATTATTAACCCCTAATCTGCCGTCCGCCCACATCGCCCCCACTATACCAAAGTTATTTAGCCCTACAACTCCGCCACTATAATAAACCTATTAACCCCTAAACCAAAAGCCCCCCACAGTGAAATATAATAAATTAAACTATTAACCCCTAAACCGAAAGCCTCCCACATCTCAATAAACTAATTTAAACTAGTAAGCCTTAAACCTAACACCCCCCAACATTATATTAAAATTACAATTTCCCTAGCTGTTAAAAGCTGCTAAAATCCTATTGGCTGATTTGAACAGCCAATAGGATTTAAGCAGCTCTCATTCTATTGTCTGATTCATCATCCAATAGAATTAGAGCTGCTTAAATCCTATTGGCTGATTTGAACAGCCAATAGGATTTTAGCAGCTCTAATTCCTAATGGCTGATTCAAATCTTTCAGCCAATAGGAATGCAAGGGACCCCATTTTGAATTGTGTACCTTGCATTGAAGAGGATGCTCCATGCTGGATGTCTTCAGGATGGCCCGCTCCCTGCCACCGCGATCTAGATAGAAGATGCCGCCTGCAGGAAGATTGAAGAGGGTGCCTGGATAAAGACTTCTCGCCGCTTGGATGAGGACTTTGCCGCAGAGATGAAGATTTAAGAAGCCACCTGGATGAAGACTTCTCACCGCCTGGATGAGGACTTCTCCGCCGGGATGAAGATCGTTTAAGCGGGACTTCAAAAACTGTAAGTGGATTGTCAGAGGTTAGTATTAGGTTTTTTTAAGGGTTTTTTGGGTGGGATTTATTTTTAGATTAGGGCTTGGGCATCAAAAGAGCTAAATGCCCTTTTAAGGGCAATGCCCATACAAATGCTCTTTTCAAGGCAATGGGTAGCTTAGGTTTTTTAGATCGTTTTTTTTATTTTGTGGGTTTTGGGGGGTGGGGGTTTGTAATGTTAGTGGGTATTTGTATTTTTTTTTTCACCAAAAGAGCTGATATCTTTAGGTCAATGCACTACAAAAGGCTCTTTTATTCTAGATTAGGTTTTTATTTTGGGGTGTTTTTTAAATGGGTATTAGAATAGGAATCATTTTTATTATTTTTGATAATTTGTTTGTTATTTTGTGTAATGTATTTTCTTAGGGGTTGTTTGCTTTTCTTTTGTAGGCAAAGAGATATTATCTTTAGGGCAATGCCCTACAAAAGGCCATTTTAAGGGCCCATGGTAGTTTGGGGTGTGTGGGTTTGTATACTGTTAGGGGGTGTTTGGGTTTTTTTGTAGCAAAAGAGCTGTTTAACTTAGGGCAATGCCCCACAAAAATCCCTTTTAAGGGCCCCCAAAAGGCCCTTTTAAGGGCCCTTGGTCATTTATTTTAGATTAGGCTTTTTTTATTTTGGGGTGTTTTTTAAAAAAAAAAGGGTATTAGAATAGGACTCATTTTTATTTTTTTGGATAATTTTGTTTGTTTTTGAAATGGTAGATTTTTTTATTTTTTGTAATGGTAGGTTTTTAATTTTTTTAATGTTAGGTTTTAGTGTAAGGTAGCTTAGGTTTTATTTAACAGGTAATTTTGTATTTATTTTAACTAGGTAGTTATGAAATTGTTAATAAGATTTACTAACTAGTCTACCTAGTTAAAATAAATACAAACTTACCTGTGAAATAAAAATAAAACCTAAGCTAGCTACAATATAACTATTAGTTATATTGTATCTAGCTTAAGTTTTATTTCACAGGTAAGTATGTATTTAGTTTTAAATAGGAATTATTTAGTTAATAATTGTAAATTTAATTTAGATCTAATTTAATTATGTTAAAGTTAGGGAGTGTTAGGGTTAGGTTTAGGGGTAGGATTAGGTTTAGGGGTAGGATTAGGTTTAGGGGTAGGTGTAGAGGTTAATAGTTTAATTTAGGTTGTTGAGATGTAGGGGACTGGCGGTTTAGGGGTTAATATGTTTATTTAGTTAATAATTGTGGTTACATTAGGGTTAAGGTTAGGTTTAGGGGTTAATATAGTTTATTTTAGGTTGTTGAAATGTGGGGGGCTGTCGGTCTAAGGGTTAATAGGTTTTTTTAGTGGTAGTGATGTGGGAGGCCAGAGGTTTAGGGGTTAATAGCTTTATTATAGTGTGGGCAATGTTGGGGTAGAGGGGAATAGGGGTTAATAACTTTATTAGTGGCAGCGATATTGGAAGCAGCAGATTAGGGGTTAATACCTTTATTTAGGTGGCGGCAAAATTGGGAGCGGCAGATTAGGGGTTAATAACTGTAGGCAGGTGCCGGTGATGTCGGGGGCAGCAGATTAGGGGTGTTTATGTTAGGTTTTAAACAGTATTTTCATTTTCCCTATGGATATCATGGGGCTATGTTACTGAGCTTTTCTTTCCGTGATCGCAGGTGTTAGACTTTTTTCTGACCTGCTCTCCCCATTGATGTCTACGGGGAAAGCGCGCACGAGCATGTCAAAACAACGCTTGTTTTTGGTGCGGTATGGAGCTTAAAACCCCATATCCCCCGCTCAAGCCTGTTTTTTTAAAACTTGTAATTGCAGCGCTATAGGAGATTAAATAATGCAACTTTTGTTGCGATCGTTAATTTCCCTTTATCGCTCAAAAATTGTAATCTAGCTGTTAGTTAGTTACATAAATTACTCGGTGTAATTTGACAAAAAAAACTTCATAATAGTATTTTTTAACCAACATAGACAAAAACTCCTAAATGATCATGTTTTGGGAAGGCAGACTGATATGAAATGTATCATTATATGTGTGTAAGAAATATTTAGGATATTATCACCATGGTGTTATTTACCATGGATACCACAGAAAATTACAAAAACATATTTTTGTTTTTGATTTATTTATTTTTGTATCTGATATGGTTGTTTTTCTTTATTTGCTATTTCTGCAAACTAATGTTATTTCTAAATCTGCTGATAAAAAAATAAGGTATTATTTAATGGATATCACTATGGAAAAGACCTGAAATAAATATTTAAGTGCAATAAGTTCAAAATACTAAAAAAAGGATTCAGCACAAGGGTATGAAATAGTAACTGTATATTATGGGGTGTAACTGTGTTTGTAAGTGCACATATATTTTGTGTGGCAAATGTGAGGATCCACCAGTTTGATCACTTTTTAAATTTATATGTATGTATATTTCTGTCGATAACTAGAGAAAGAGAGAGAGAGAGAGAGAGAGAGAGAGAGAGATTTTATTTACCAACACAAATAAAGTCAATTTTATATACTTCATTATAACTGCAAAATAATGCAACTAAATGCAGTAACACTGTTCCAAGGATGATGAGCCTGGATGAGGCATTTATTATGGACTGTAAAGGAGCTAGGCGGCAGCTGGGGAGACCAGAGAGGACAGAGTTGCAGTAATTGAGGCGGAAAAGGATGAGAGAGTGGATTAAAATCTTAGTTGTGTCTTGTGTAAGTATATGTCTAATTTTAGAGATGTTTTTAATGTGGAAGCAGCAGGCTTTAGCCAAAGACTGAATGTGAGGAGTAAAAGAAATATCTGAGTCAAGTGTGACCCCAAGACATCGGGCATGTGGAGTAGGGTTAATGATGGAGTTGTCGACAGTTATAGAGAGATTGGGGGTGGAGATTTTGGAAGAAGGAGAGAAAATAAGGAGCTCAGTTTTGGAGAGATTTAGCTAGGTAGTGAGAGGACATCCAGGAAGAGATGTGAGAAAGACAGTTAGTGACACGAGTTAGCAAGGAAGAAGATAGGTCTGGTGCAGAGAAGTAGATTTGGGTGTCATCTGCATACAAATCATATTGGAACCCGTGGGACTTTATTAAAAACCTAATGATGACAAGTAGATTAAGAAGAGAAGGGGACCGAGGACAGAGCCTTACGGTACGCCAACAGAAAGTGGTGATGGGGCAGAGGAGGTCCCAGAGAAGGCTACACTAAAGGTACGGTTTGACAGGTAAGAAGAGAACCACGAGAGGGCTGTGTCACAAAGGCCGAAGGATTGGAGGGTTTGGAGCAAAAGAGGGTAGTCGACAGTATCAAAGGCTGCGGACAGATCAAGGAGGCTAAGAAGAGAGAAGTGGCCTTTTGATTTTGCTGTAAGTAGGTCATTGGTAACATTAACGATTGCTGTCTCTGTGGAGTGATGGGGATGAAATCCAGATTTATATGTGCATTGTGCACAGCTAATAATGTGTTAATATGTAATAATAACTTATAGTTAATTAGTGTTACTTACGGGAGTTTAAAGCAACACACCCACTGGTAGTGATAATAATCCAGTTGGTTTCAAAAAAGACATTAGAAGAGAGCACTGCAACAACAATTTAAACATAAGTTGTCATTCATTCAGATAATCGCTAGCAAATTAGAACATAATAATGATTACATTAATGTTGGAAACTCCAATTCAAACAGTTATTACAAGCATCCTAAATGAAGAATCGGTACTTGTAGAGTTATTTCCCATGCATCCTTATGTAAAGAGGTAATCTGCAACACCCCAGTTGATTACAATATAAAAAGATTAAGCATCTGATCTGTGAGTACAATTTATGCAATGGGGTGCCATTTTTTACCAACTCTCTGTAGCAATGACAAGGTGACCCTAGAAACTAACTGAGCAAAAACGCAAATAAAGATTAATGATAAATAACATACAATAAAACACAGTATTTAGTCTCCGAATTTCCATATCTATAGAACGGACTGAAACACTATAATCAATTCAGTCACTAATGACTTTCCTCTCTTGATCACCTTTCTTCCCTGGAAGGGTACAAGCAATGATAACCACTTTATAAACTATCAACAGCAGCTTCTGTTCCATGCAGGTTTACAGGGAAATCACTGTAAAGCAATGTGTATGTTATTTGACAGTTTCAAATAATGCCAATCACTTAAGAAAAAAGTTTGTGTGAGTTTGCATTCAAGATGGTAAATGCATTAAAACGCATTTTTGAATGGATGTTACAACCAAAAAACAGATGAACACTTCATCATTGCGACATTAATACTTTGTTTTATACTAGTACATAATACAATTTCAGCACTGGAATTGTAGTTGTGTACTTGATATTGGAGTAAAGGCAGACTAGTTAATCTATTTTAGAAAAGCATACGTTTTTAATGCACATTTATTTAACATAATCTACACATGCACATTTTGTATTTTAAATACATTTCAGTAATTTCATTTTGTTTTTATTTATTTTTTATTCTTATTGTAGTGAGAGAGGAAGTCAGGAGTTGTGATAAATGCAAATGATGATTGTGAAACACAGACGCCTAGATTTAGAGTTCTGCGTTAGCCGTCCAAACCAGCGTTAAGGGGTCCTAACGCTGGTTTTGGCCGCCCGCTGGTATTTAGAGTCAGTCAGGAAAGGGTCTAACGCTCACTTTCCAGCCGCGACTTTTCCATACCGCAGATCCCCTTACGTCAATTGCGTATCCTATCTTTTCAAAGGGATCTTTCTAACTCTGGTATTTAGAGTCTTGGCTGAAGTGAGCGTTAGAACTCTAACGACAAGACTCCAGCCGCAGAAAAAAGTCAGGAGTTAAGAGCTTTATGGGCTAACGCCAGTTCATAAAGCTCTTAACTACTGTGCTCTAAAGTACACTAACACCCATAAACTACCTATGTACCCCTAAACTGAGATCCCCCCACATCACCGCCACTCTAATAAAAATTTTAACCCCTAATCTGCCGACTGCACACCGCCGCAACCTACATTATCCCTATGTACCCCTAATCTGCTGCCCCTAACATCCCCGACACCTACATAACATTTATTAACCCCTTATATGCCCCCCCCAACATCGCCGCTACCTAACTACACTTATTAACCCCTAATCTGCCGACCGGACCTCGCCGCTACTCTAATAAATGTATTAACCCCTAAAGCTAAGTCTAACCCTAACACTAACCCCCCCTAAGTTAAATATAATTTAAATCTAACGAAATAAAATAAATCTTATTAAATAAATTAATCCTATTTAAAGCTAAATACTTACCTGTAAAATAAACCCTAATATAGCTACAATATAACGAATAATTATATTGTAGCTATTTTAGGATTTATATTTATTTTACAGGCAACTTTGTATTTATTTTAACTCGGTACAATAGCTATTAAATAATTAAGAACTATTTAATAGCTACCTAGTTAAAATAAGTACAAAATTACCTGTAAAATAAATCCTAACCTAAGTTACAATTAAACCTAACACTACACTATCAATAAATTAATTAACTAAACTATCTACAATTATCTACAATTAAATCAACTAAACTAAATTACAAAAAAAAACCCCACTAAATTACAAAAATAAAAAAAGATTACAAGAATTTTAAACTAATTACACCTACTCTAAGCCCCCTAAAAAAATAACAAAGCCCCCCAAAATAAAAAAATGCCCTACCCTATTCTAAAATAAAAAGTGAACAGCTCTTTTACCTTACCAGCCCTTAAAAGGGCCTTTTGCGGGCATGCCCCAAAGAAAACAGCTCTTTTGCATTTAAAAAAAACATACAATACCCCCCCCAACATTACAACCCACCACCCACATACCCCTAATCTAACCCAAACACCCCTAAAAAACCTAACACTAAGCCCCTGAAGATCTCCCTACCTTATCTTCACCAAGTCGGGTATCACCGATCCGTCCAGAAGAGGGTCCAAAGTCTTCATCCTTTCCGGCAAGAAGTGGTCCAGAAGAGGGTCCGAAGTCTTCATCCTATCCGGCAGGAAGAGGACATCCGGACCGGCAGACATGTTCATCCAGGCGGCGTCTTCTATCTTCATCCATCTGGCGCGGAGCGGGACCATCTTGAAGCAGCCGACGCGGATCCATCCTCTTCTTCTGGCGACTCCCGACGAATGAAGGTTCCTTTAAGTGACGTCATCCAAGATGGCGTCCCTCAAATTCCGATTGGCTGATAGGATTCTATCAGCCAATCGGAATTAAGGTAGGAAAAATCTGATTGGCTGATTGAATCAGCCAATCAGATTCAAGTTCAATCCGATTGGCTGATCCAATCAGCCAAACAGATTGAGCTTGCATTCTATTGGCTGTTCCAATCAGCCAATAGAATGCGAGCTCAATCTGATTGGCTGATCCAATCAGCCAATCGGATTAAACTTGAATCTGATTGGCTGATTCAATCAGCCAATCAGATTTTTCCTACCTTAATTCCGATTGGCTGATAGAATCCTATCAGCCAATCGGAATTCGAGGGACCCATCTTGGATGACGTCACTTAAAGGAACCTTCATTCGTCGGGAGTCGCCGGAAGAAGAGGATGGATCCGGATCAGCTGCTTCAAGATGGTGCCGCTCCACGCCGGATGGATGAAGATAGAAGACGCCGCCTGGATGAACATGTCTACCGGTCCGGATGTCCTCTTCCTGCCGGATAGGATGAAGACTTCGGACCCTCTTCTGGACCTCTTCTTGCCGGATAGGATGAAGACTTCGGACCCTCTTCTGGATGGATCGGTGATACCCAGCGTGGTGAAGATAAGTTAGGGAGATCTTCAGGGGCTTAGTGTTAGGTTTTTTTAAGGGGTGTTTGGGTTAGATTAGGGGTATGTGAGTGGTGGGTTGTAATGTTGGGGGGGTATTGTATGTTTTTTTTAAATGCAAAAGAGCTGTTTTCTTTGGGGCATGCCCCGCAAAAGGCCCTTTTAAGGGCTGGTAAGGTAAAAGAGCTGTATTTTATTTATTTTAGAATAGGGTAGGGCATTTTTTTATTTTGGGGGGCTTTGTTATTTTTTAGGGAGCTTAGAGTAGGTGTAATTAGTTTAAAATTCTTGTAATCTTTTTTTATTTTTGTAATTTAGTGTTTGTTTTTTTTGTAATTTAGTTTAGTTGATTTAATTGTAGATAATTGTAGATAGTTTAGTTAATTAATTTATTGATAGTGTAGTGTTAGGTTTAATTGTAACTTAGGTTAGGATTTATTTTACAGGTAATTTTGTACTTATTTTTAACTAGGTAGCTATTAAATAGTTATTAACTATTTAATAGCTATTGTACATAGTTAAAATAATTACAAAGTTGCCTGTAAAATAAATATAAATGCTAAAATAGCTACAATATAATTATTTGTTATATTGTAGCTATATTAGGGTTTATTTTACAGGTAAGTATTTAGCTTTAAATAGGATTTATTTATTTAATAAGATTTATTTTATTTTGTTAGATTTAAATTAAATTTAACTTAGGGGGTGTTAGTGTTACGGTTAGACTTAGCTTTAGGGGTTAATACTATTTATTATAGGGTTTTTGAGGCGGGAGTGAGGTGGTTTAGGGGTTAATACATTTATTATAGTGGCGGCGAGGTCCGGTCGGCAGATTAGGGGTTAATAAGTGTAGTTAGGTAGCGGCGACATTGGGGGGGCAGATTAGGGGTTAATTAATATAATATAGGGGTTGGCGATGTTAGGGGCAGCAGATTAGGGGTACATAGCTATAATGTAGGTTGCGGCGGTGTACGGAGCGGCAGATTAGGGGTTAATTATAAAATGCAGGGGTCAGCGATAGCGGGGGTGGCAGATTAGGGGTTAATAAGTGTAAGGTTAGGGGTGTTTAGACTCGGGGTACATGTTAGGGTGTTAGGTGCAGACTTAGGAAGTGTTTCCCCATAGGAAACAATGGGGCTGCGTTAGGAGCTGAACGCTGCTTTTTTGCAGGTGTTAGGTTTTTTTACAGCTCAAACTGCCCCATTGTTTCCTATGGGGATATAGTGCACGAGCACGTTTTTGAAGCTGGCCGCGTCCGTAAGCAACGCTGGAATTTAGAGTTGAACCGGCAGTAAATTATGCTCTATGCTCCCTTTTTGGAGCCTAACACAGCCCTTCAGAGAACTCTAAATACCAGCGTTGTTTAAAAGGTGCGGGGGAAAAAAAACATGCGTAGCTAACGCACCCCTTCTAACTCAAAACTCTAAATCTAGGTGAGAGAGTGAGAGAGGGAGGGGTAGTGGTGGGAGGCAGGAAAGTGAGTCAGAGCAAAATATGTAGTGAAAGGAAAATTGAGATTAGGAATCAGATGGGGGAAGAAAGTGAGATGGAAAGAGAGAAGAGGAGATGTAGTAAAAGAGAAGCACGCAATATTTTTAATTTAAAAAATAAAAAAAAACATAATCCATACATAATTCATCATAATTCATAATCCTGCTGTTTTTTTAACACGCCTCTTCACAGCTACAACATATGCATTTTATTCGTTATACCTACATTTTTCTTTTATGTATTCCAGCTCATATACTCTGTATTCTATTAAAGCAGCCTGACAATATGAGGTCCATAAATGCTCAAAGAATCCTGGAATATACAGATAAACATCTTTAAAAAAACGATCTGCTTAATCAGAGAACAGAGAACCTAATGCACCAAAGCAATGACAACATGGTGGTCAAATCTTATCTTTATAAATTCTCTATAGCACAAATGGACTTTCTCTTACCATGACATTATTTGATTTATTATTTTGCACACAGCCAAATATATCTGCCACAGCACATGTCAACATTAACTTAAAGAGAGCTGAAACCATTTCCGATTGTTGTAAAAATATACATAGAAACATGGAACACCATGGACTCAATGTACTAAGCTGCATATACTGCTTTTAAGCCCTTACATGTGTAAGCCTGCTTTCTGCAATGTAAGAATCATTGGTAGCCCAACCTCTGCTTCTTACCGTCTGCCACCTCAGAACATAAAAAATACTTTGAACACGTTAACTTGGAGTGATTGACAGGCACTTATCTTGCGTTATTGATTGTGCGAGAAAAGTGTTGGCATTACACATGCAAGTGCTAATGTGTAATGATAGATCCAGGCAGTGCACACACACAGTGTCCTTTGCCTCTTTACTGTGAAGCCGGGTAGACATGTTCCCAAGTCAGGAACCTTGTCCATCCTGGCTTCTCACATAAAGCCCTAGATATAAAAATCTCTACAATTAGAATATCAAATTATTGATGGAATTCTATGACATAATGTTACAGTTTGTATGTACTTTGACATAAATATTTAAATATATGAAAAATTACTCACAAAAACCACTCCATCATTAGTTGATAATTTAGGTGAATAACAAACAGGGCAGATTACAAGTGGATTGCAATACTAGTGCATGCAAACTTGTGCTGGTATTGCAAGTTGAGCTTAATACGAACACAACCTCGCGTTCACATTGCAGTAAAGCTTTGCAGATGAGAGCGCGCTTCAATAGGCTCCAATGGGAGCCTTGTTCTGAGGCAGTCATACATTGCACAGAACCTGGCACAGTGAAGGGGGTATGTCACGCAGTGATGGGCAGCACATTTAAAATATATATGTATACATATATATTTACAGTATGTGTTTATATCTGTATATATACATATTAACAGTACACATAAATATATATGTATCTCCTAGACCCCTATGTAAAGGCACTTTTTCTAACTCCCGCTCACTATAAACCCTAAATTTGGCTTTGTTCAGTTATGATTAAAAAAAAGCTAATATTTTTTATTTTATTAAAGGCACTACACGCTTTATTTTGGGGGCAATTGGGGGGCATTTTAAAAATTAACTAGAGGTCTAACCTGGTAACTGGTTAATTTTTGGAATGCTAATTGCTACCGCAAGTTTGCCCGTTTACAGGTGCACGATAAATAACCAGCCATTACAAGTGGCTGGTTAATTATCGTGCACTTGTAAATGAGCATATTTACCCATTTACGGGCACGATAAATTAGCACTCCACTTGTAATCTAGCCCTTAGTAATTTATATACCGTCCTATTTTCTACTAAAATATTCCATTAACAGGGATTTGAACTAAACAGAAAACGTCTCAGCTCTCATCCACTCCTGTAACTTTAAAAGTGCAGGACCCTGTCAGTGAGCTAGTTGGGGTGGGGTTTGGGAAGTATTGATCACCAGAGAAGCCTGAGAAAAAAAAATCCATAAAGTGGCATTATCATTTCTTTTACATTCTAGACTTCTGTAATTTATAATAGACCACATATTATGGGGTCGATCACACTCCTTTAGAAAAACGTATTAAGGGCTACATTACAAGTGGTATGCTATTTAGAAGAGATGTGGTTTAAGTGTGCAAACAAAATGACAGGAGTACACTAATTAGTCATGTGTGCTAACCCGACAGGAGTTATATTAATGTGCATTATATATTTAATAAATATAAAATATTAAAAAAATTTAATAATTAATGCAAATAATTATTATAGATGTACTAAAATCTAAGCAATCAATGTAGTGGCAGAGGCATTCATTATGGATTGTAAAGGAGCTAGGCAGCAGCTGAAGAAACCAGAGAGGACATAGTTGCAGTAATCGAGGCGGGAAAGGCGCTTTTGTGATTGGCTAAACTAAAAGCACGATTAGAGCAGCGAATAGAGATGGCACCAGTGAACAGCCTGTGGCTCGTCATTTTCTTGAAAATAGGCACACTGTGTCTATGCTTAGAACCATGTTAATTGGCAGAATACCTCCCCTAAGAAAAGGAGGGAATAGGGATGAGGAACTATTAAAAAGAGAGGCACAATGCACCCGAGGGGCCTTAATATGCATCTAGATTTTTTACTATTCTATTAAGAATATTTACCACTAAAATTTATCATCCCAAAGTCCTTTTATCTACATCTTTATTTCAACCAAGAATATAATTTGCCAACAAAGAGCAAAAATATGGGTCCCTAGGGACCATCATTAATAACAAAAATATATTTGACATATATTATAATGGTCTCTTCATTTTGTAAATAATTGTATTCTGATTGTGCAACATAGCAGATAAATATGTTACTTATTTTGACACATAACTGCTCACTGTTTCTAGTAATTCCTCTAAATAACAGCAGCTTTTCTATGATGATAAGACTAAAAACATGCATAGTTTAGGTAGTGTTCCGTGCAACAACCCTATAAATGTGATAGCGTTTTTTATGTAGTAAGATTTTGCATTCTTCCAATGTCCTATTTAGCGAAAACTTTACAAATAAAAATTATTTATCTTTTAAACAACAGACTGGGTGTTAATAAGATATACGTCCCTATTTGGTTACATAATTCCCAAATTTGAATAGGTTAGAACAGCGGTTATCACGAGCTGTTTCAATCAGCTGTCAACACACGCCCCCAAACAGTGATGCGGTTTGCGTTACTCTAGACTGTTGAACCGTGGGTATTTCAAGTCAGCTATTAGTGTGTAAAGACATACAGCATTTGGGAATTGTGGATTTAACACGCCATACGAGAAGCAAGGTATGCGCTTTAAAACCTAAAATGTAAAATATTAACTAACTATTCAGATGAAAAGCTTTACACATGTACGCTTGAACAACAGGCTAAGGTTTCATATATGTAAACAGATTTGCCGGGTAATATAGGCGAGTTCTTATAAAGAGAAACAATTTCGCTATTGTTGGCTTTAAGGACAAATTAGCCAAATAATGGGCAGTGAAAATTTAAAATGCTCTAAGTTAGCGTATGTATTATGATACACAAAGGTATACCATAAAGGGATGAAACGAGACAGCAAAACTAATGTAACAATGTTTTTTCACCATAGTAACCAGTTTAGGTTATATATATAAATATTGATACAAAACTATCCAAGTATGTGTCACACATACAAATGATGAAGTTAAGTTAGGAAACTTTTAATGTTTTAATTTTAATTTTTGTATTTAACACAGGGTAATGTGATATTAGTAGGGAATAAAATTAGTGGGTTTTTTGGCATTGTATGTGTTTGCACAAGGAACTGTCACGTATATTGATTTGTAAACAATATTGTTATAGATTTCCTTGAGAAAGGCTCAGGTGTGGAGCCGAAACGTTGACTTATGGGATTTTGTATTGATAATAAAAATTACAACATAATCATTACCTGCGAGTGCCCTCCATTTTGTATTGATGTCTATAAAGATTGTTTGAGGAGACACCCGGGCTACATAGAAGAACCAAAAGGGATGGAGTGCATGAATCGAAAGGATATATATATATACCTACTGTATATATTTCTATAGATATTTACATGTGTGAATATATATATATATATATATATATATATATATATATATATATATATATATAAAGAACAATGTAGAAGAAGGGCACTCTCAGGGTTTGTATAGAGACAAATATTTTCTTTATTCCTAGAACATTAATACATGGTCGACGTTTCTGCCCTCAGTTGGGCCTTCATCAGGACAGGTATTATCTGAAAGACAAACATATAAACAGATACTAGAAACATGGAATGATAGAGACAACACGCAACAAGACACAAACTACCTAGAGATTTATGCATCTCTTTGGGTTATATGTTTGATGGTAACTTTATTTATGTGTTTATGTCAATTTGTACTCTTCTTACTTTTTCTTAGTCCTCATCTGGGACTTATTTTATGACTATGGCTTAATTTATCTAGTATTGCTTCAAACTTTCTCACTTGAGCCTGCTGAGTGGGTAATAACGCACTGCTTTGGGATTGATAGAGATACATAGTAATTTTCTGTGCGTGACATTTCTTTTTCTTTCTTTTTTTATGGATTTTGGTTTACGTTATTATTGATGCCGTCTGTATACCATAACATCATTTTTGTTTTGCCTTGTTGCCCACAGATTGCCATCTGGCATTCTTATCTCATAGTTGTTCTTTGATATCCTTTTTGAAGGTTGTTAGATCTCAGACAGCGCAGTCTATTTAGATGTTGTTATTCGTGATTGCTGCACTGTACCATATTATCTATATCTGCCTTGGCCCCTTTATCCTGCATGTTCTTTGTTTTTTTGGGTATCCTTTGTTGAAGGTTGGATTATTCCCTTTACAGACTGTATAGTCTGATTTTAATTGTATTGGTGATGGTGATATAGGTAGTGTGTGTCTTGTTGCGTGTTGTCTCTATCATTCCATGTTTCTAGTATCTGTTTATATGTTTATCTTTCAGATAATACCTGTCCTGATGAAGGCCCAACTGAGGGCTGAAACGTCGACCATGTATTAATGTTCTAGGAATAAAGAAAATATTTGTATCTATACAAACCCTGAGAGTGCCCTTCTTCTACATTGTTCTTTAACTATCTCTTATAAGGATTGCACCCAGGTTGTGGCTGCTCCACCTGGTTGGAGTGCTGGGCTATACGCTATTTTGACTTTTGATATATATATATATATATATATATATACAGTATATATTTATATATAACATATATAACAGGATATATATATATATATATATATATATTTATTTTTATATATATATATATATATATATAGTACTTCACCAGAACCCATCACTCACTCGACGTTGCAGCTCCCAGGGTGCCCACAAAACATTACATACAGTACTCCTCAAGAAGCAGGCACTCACTGGCGTTTCAATATTTTAATTCATCAAAGAGTCAAATACCGTAAAAGTTTTCGGGCTTGCGCCCATCCTCAGACACCAGTGAGTGCCTGCTTCTTGAGGAGTACTGTATATATATATATATATATATATATATATATATATGATAACGTTAATGTAAAAGATATATCTCTATCTATCTATCTATCTATCTATCTATCTCTCTCTCTCTCTCTCTCTATATATATATATATATATATACACACACACACACACACAGGCATAGATATATACAGAACAGTTTTCCCTATTTAAAAATATAAAGAACATTATATTTGTATTAGTTAAACACACACATGTTTTTATATATATATATATATATATATATATATATATATAAAACAGAAAGAAATATTCACAGTCAGTCAGAGGAATAAATCCACTTAAAGACTTACCAGCGCTATCTCAAAATAAAAGAGAACCAGAAACTACCTTGAAATGTTCTCACAGATATCTCTCTGAGAGGTAGTTTAATATTTAGATATAGCTGCCAGTCCAGATGATGCAAATAAATCCCTCAGGCTTATTTTAAAAGATAAATACAAAAAATAACCTGGATGGCGCTTATATAAATATAAATATAAGTGTTAATCAACACTTAATAACCTCCATTACCTTAAAAATATTCAAATCTAAGAAGTGTATGATCACATCATCATATTCTAACTTAAAGCATATAGGGCTTGTGATTTCATTCAGATTATTAACCCATTCTGTCAATTCAGTTACAGTATCCCTCCATGTCAAGAAGACATCATCTATATACCTGGTATAATATGTAACATGACCATTAGACCAAGGTTTCAAGATGAGCTGTTTGTACCATGCCATATAAATATTCACATAGCTAGGGGCCATATTAGAGCCCATACCCATGGTAATAATCCCTCTCAAACTTAAAATAGTTCTTTTCTAGGCAAAGCAGGAGCAGCTCACATAGAAACTCAATAGGAGGACCTTGATATATGTCACTATTTGATAACATAAGTCTGACAGCCTCCACACTCCCCTCATGAGGAATGGAGGCGTAAAGACTGTCAACATCCATCATTACAAGTATATCATCCTGGTCTAAGGCAGAAATTTATTTCAACATTTGTATTAGACTTGCTGAGTCCTTTTGATATGAAGGGTTAGTTTTAACAACCGGTTGTAAAAAATGGTCAATATATTTGGCAGTGTTGGACAAAAAGGAATCCCTGGCAGAAACATTTTGCCTACCCAGTGGCTTTACCATACTCTTATATATTTTAGGTAATAAATATAAAACTGGAATCTTAGGTGTATCACATGTTAGAAAACTTAATTCATTATCACTCAGAATGCCTACCTCAAACCCTCTCTGTAGATATTGATCCACTTGTTTTTTGAAGACCACAGTAGGATTGTTGCAAAGTTTGATGTATACATTAGAATCTGAAAGTTGTCTGAGAGCTTCCTCATGATAGTCAACATAATCCTGAACGACAATAGCACCACCCTTGTCTGCAGGGCGAACGATGATGGTGTTGTCTTTAATAAGGTCAGTGAGGGCAAGACTCTCAGCTTTAGTCAGATTTGAATATATTTTAGTATCCTTTATAGCACTGTAGTCATTACATAACATGTGTAAAATGTTTAATAGAGGCATTAGTTGTATTCTGTAGAGGCTTTCTTAAAAGGTGTTGGAACCTCACCAATAGAATCTTTAAAGTGATCTTTCAACTTCAATTGGTGCTGTAGTTTATGTATGTATACCATTGTATTAAATGTGTCCTCCTTTGGTGTAGGCACAAAGGTTAACCTTTTGTTAAGTAAAGACATTTCATCATGCTAAGGTGTCTACTACTTAAATTATAGACAATATTCACTTCCTCTTGGTGAACTTTTTGCGGTTTGTGTATACCTCTTCTGCTGTGTGGTCATCTATGCCTCTTGTGTTTTGTGGTAAGAGCGGGGGTTTTGCTGTTGACCTTGTAGTTATCCCGGAAAAACACTGGGCATTGATAGACCCCTGAATTTTAGGGACAGTATCATTATTACGTTCAGAAATATCTGGTTCTGAAGAGTCACCACCACTACTATCCACTATACTCAGTTGGTTTTTAGCTCTCACAAATCTGTGTTTCTTTCTGAAGGATTCATCATCTTTTCCATGTAGCCACCTATACACCCATCTCTCCCATTTTCCACAGCAGTTAACTTTTTTGTTTTTAAAGCTTACCAAATCATTTCTATATTTAGCAACCAAATTGTCTAGTTTGGATATCCAATCCTGAGTAGTATCATTTGTCAGAACATGCATACTCTTATCCTTTATACTTTCAATCTCATGTTTGATTTTCTTTTCTAGTCTGTTAACCTCCTGTACTACCAATAGCATTAAATCATATGAGCATTTGTTCAGAATGGAACACCATGTCCTGCAAAAATCTACATTTTGTATATTATAGCCCTTTGCAGTCAAATACATGGCCATATATCTATACCTTTGACCACATATTATATTATATTTTTATTAACATATTTATGAATAATTGTATCATATATTGTTTATATGAGTGTAATAGTTTATTTGAATGAATTTACTTTTATTTTACCCCTCTTTACGCAAAGTCTTCAGTCGCACTAACCCAATGCACATTAAATTAAATAACGTTTGAGAGAATGCGTTTTCTTTCAACTTTTAATATGCATGCAAATTAATACTCTATATTGCTTTATTGTGTGTGCTATAAATTTTGTGCTCCACTTGTAATCTAGCCTTAAATAATTTATCAATAAAAATCCCCATATACCTTAATGAGGATTTTCTGTTGAAAAACATTATATACGATATGTGATTGTGAACGGCCTCCTGAATATTTATTGACAAACTGTACATTTTCATTCAAAAGTTTATAAGAACTTAACAATAATGCAGTACAATCAGTATATCTTAACATTTGTTAATATATAAATTCTGCTCTAAAAAATAGCAGATAAGAATAATAAAATTTGAATTTAACTGTCTATATGTTGACTTTGAAATACATGATAGCATCTAAAAATAACTACTCTGTCTTACTATATTTTAAACAAATTGTATTGAATATAATAAAAGACTGACATATGCAAGTACGATACAAACGTTGACAGATTGATAAAGGTGCCAGAACATGGTTTACATATTCCATATTTCAAAAACATATCTCAAAAGCAACCAGAAGGAAAAAGAGAACCATTATAATTTCCTTCCATGTGAAATAAATTAAAGCAAGCAGGGGGTACAGCCGTAAGAATATTTGTTTTTGAATGCACATTAATCTTTGACAACTAATATAGTAAAGTTGTAAACTTCAACAATTACAATAACAACTTCAACAATAACAATAAAAGCAACAACACAAAATGCCCATAAATTGTAGGCTGTGACAAGGATTCAGTAGATAATTAATCTTAAGTTTATTAAGCCTTAATAGAAAAAAGAAAATTGTTATAAATAGTTCTAATCTGACTCAAGTTGTAGAATGGCAATCAAAATAATAAAATGGGAGAAGTGTCTTGAACTATATGTAAAAAACAATAAAATCACAAAAAAAGCAGTAGCTAAAATGAAGATTATTTTATACAAATAATTATAGAATACATTTTCCTTAAGCTTCGACCACCAACATCTTTTATCCAATTAAAGGGACATGAAACCCAACATTTTTCTTTCATGATTCAGATAGATAATACAATTTGAAACAACTTTCTAACTTAATTCTATTATCTAATTTGTTACATTCTCTTGGTATCATTTGTTGAGGGAACAACAATGCCCTAGAGGTTTCTAACTGAGCACATGGGTGAGCCAATGACAATCGGTATATATATGCAGCCACCAATCAGCAGTGAGAACCTAGGTAATTTGCTGCTTCTGATCTTTCCTAGATAATCCTTTCAGCAAAGGATAACAAGAGAAGGAAGCAGATTAAATAAAAGAAGTAAATTGAAAAGTTGTTTTAAATTGTATTCTCTATCTGATTAATGAAATACAATTTGGGAGTTTCATGTCCCTTTAAGAAAATTAAAATAAACCAACAACAGAAAATACACCTGGGGAACATTAAGGAAAAGAGGGACAAAATGTAATATTGTAATTACAAAGGAAAGCTTGCAATTTAATTTCCATTTAAAAAAATCATGTTGCATCCTTTTGTTTTAGGATAATGTAATCCATGTAAATAGTATGTTGGCTTAGATGGTTAATTGTATCCCCAAGTGCTTAAGGGACCCGAATTCTACTTAAATGAACGACATTTTCATATCTGAGAAATGTGAAAATCAGGAATACAGATTGAGGACTAAATTTATTAAACAGCTAAGGCTGCTTTGGAGTGCATGCAGTAAAGTAGTAAGACTGTTGCTTCCTAACCTTTAAAGTTAAAGGGATATTAAAGTCCAAATTAAACTTTCATGATTCATATAGGGCATGTAATTTTAAACACTTTTCCAATTTACTTTTATCATCAAATTTGCTTTGTTCTCTAATCTCTTGGTATTCTTAGTTGAAAGCTAAACCTAGGTAGGCTCATATACTAATTTGGAAGCCCATGAAGGCTGCCTCTTATCTGAAATGCATTTGACAGATTTTGTGTAGCTAATTCTATGAATGATTTATGTCTGTTAATAAGAATGCTATTGGTAAGCCATTGCGTTTTGCTTAATGAATAATATGCATCACCCTAATGCTATTATCCCTAGCGTCCCTCTTGTTCTAGATATATTAAATCTGAAAGCCACATTTTTAGAATATAAGTTTACATTAGAGTTTAATTAAGGGATAGGTAAAAAGGAATCAGGACATTTCCATAACCCGGGAATCATTGCCATTTGTGTAACATCTTCTTATGGAATTTCATGCTTTAAAGGGACAGTAAACATGTAACTACAAGACATTTCTGTTGACTTGCTACATTTCTTAAAATAAATTAACATTTGTGTTTTAATAGCCAAACTCCACCAAAATAAAAATAAACATACAAAGTGCTCATTTGCATTACAAATCTTTTGGCGCACAGCAACAAACACACATCTTGGGGTGTACAGCAATGCTTGTGCAAACACACAAAAAAGTACACACCTTGGGTTCACACACATCTAAAAACTGTTTATTCTATTAAAGGGACAGTATACTGTAAAATAGTTTTTCCCTTAATGTGTTTACAATTGCTTTTTTTACCAAATGCAGAGTAAAAAATGTATGAAAATTAGCTTTTTAAGGTTTATTTCTGTATATTAAAGCTCTGATTTTGTGTTTTGAAGCCACAGCCTAATAAAATAGGTTGAGCTTGTAGGTATAATCAGATCTCATTACTGTATCACATTGTGCACATATACCTGATTCTTTATCTTATATCTGTCCTTAAAACAATCACCAATGCTTTGAGAGAACAATGGAAAATCAACATTTTATTACCTTATCTCTGCTTTATCATACTGAGAGTGTAATTTCTTCTGCTCGCTGTGTTTAAAAAGCTTATCTATAGCTGGTACGCGCGGCCACAAACTTTCAGAATAGGTGGGGATACCACATGCTAAATTAACAATTTCAAATGCCAATATAAGGGTAAACTGTAAACAATTTAATACACTCCAGCAGGTAAAGTGGATCATTGGGAACAAATTAAAGGGGAGAACATTTTTGAGTAAACTGTCCCTTTAAGCTTACTGACCGGACCACCAACTGTCTGGCCCACCGGCAATTTGCCCGCTGTGCCCCATGGCCTGTCTAGGTCTGGTGTCTAGGTCTGGTTAGGTGGAAGAATGAATGTTATAAAGGAAATTAATATCCTGAACATGCAGAATACTTTTCCTATTTCCTCAAAGGGATGTGGAACCCAAAACAATTGGTTGTAATTCAGATACAGCACTCATTGCCTGAAACACACGTCTGTCAAAAGAACTGAGATAATGGGCAGCCAGCAGAAACTTAGACACAAGGTAATTACAGAGGTAACAAGTATATTTCTATAACAGTGTTGGTTATGCAAACTGGGGTATAGTAAATAAAGGGATTATTTATATTTTTAAACAATAACATTTTTGGTGTTTACTATCCCTTTAAGGGTCCTGAGGACTGGAGTAGAGAAGCACTGAGGATAGAGCATAACAGCTTTGTAATTTATTTGTATTATACATTTGTCTTTGTTGTTATATTTTGTTGGAAAGCAGGAGCGTAAGCTCAGGAGCATGCCCATGCATGGAGCACAATATGGCAGGAATTTTACAAGAATGTTATCCATTTGCAAGAGCACTAGATGGCAGCACTAATTCCTGCCATGTAGTGCTACAAACACCAAAGAACACCATGACAACAAAACAAAGTTTATAATAGAAGTGAAATGAAAACTTTTTAAAAATTGTATGATCTGGCTGAATCACAAAGAAAATGTTTGGGTTTCAAATCCCTTTAATATTGGGGATTAATATTCAATTTATACCATTAATCTTAGGTATGTGGGTCTGTTTGTGTATGTTTTATGAATCTAAACTATCACTTTTCTGCATTTCATAGCATTTACCTAGGTTAGTGAGATAGTGGTCTTCTATAGAAAGTGTCTTCTATGTTCTGCTAGATCATCTTCTTTCCTAAAAAGCACCTCAAGTGCGCTAACCTGACATGAAAATATTATTATTTCACATTCCAATGTTCTTCAGATAGCAGAATGGTTTCTATTTATTCATAAATACATATTTCTACATATATCTGATGTTTTTTGGCACAATCTCTCTCTCTCTCTCTCTCTCTCTCTCTCTCTCTCTCTCTCTCTCTCTCTCTCTCATCTCCTGTATATAAAATTATCTATAGGCATTGATATATACCGATATAATAGGAGCGTCTATATAAATACTTAGAATTGGTATATACAGAAATAAATAGGAACATCTACAGTATATATAAATAATTAGAACATTTTCTGCTATGTGCACAACATTGGAATGAAATATTTACAGTAAATACATAGTATAACACTTTATTAAATACAAATATTGAATAAATATGTTTTTCATGTTCTCATCTACTTGACTGTAAAGGGCACTTATATATGTATTTATGTGTTTACATTTTTATATATGTCTGTAACATAAATGCATCTGTACACACACACATATATAGATTTAGACATTTATATGTATTTATCTCAATGTTAAAGCCCTTTAGAGTGCAGAATTATTAGGCAAGTTGTATTTTTGAGGATTAATTTTATTATTGAACAACAACCATGTTCTCAATGAACCCAAAAAACTCATTAATATCAAAGCTGAATAGTTTTGGAAGTAGTTTTTAGTTTGTTTTTAGTTATAGCTATTTTAGGGGGATATCTGTATGTGCAGGTGACTATTACTGTGCATAATTATTAGGCAACTTAACAAAAAACAAATATATACCCATTTCAATTATTTATTTTTACCAGTGAAACCTATATAGCATCTCAACATTCACAAATATACATTTCTGACATTCAAAAACAAAACAAAAACAAATCAGTGACCAATATAGCCACCTTTCTTTGCAAGAACACTCAAAAGCCTGCCATCCATGGATTCTGTCAGTGTTTTGATCTGTTCACCATCACCATTGCGTGCAGCAGCAACCACAGCCTCCCAGACACTGTTCAGAGAGGTGCACTGTTTTCCCTCCTTGTAAATCTCACATTTGATGATGGACCACAGGTTCTCAATGGGGTTCAGATCAGGTGAACAAGGAGGCCAAGTCATTAGATTTTCTTCTTTTATACCCTTTCTTGCCAGCCACGCTGTGGATTACTTGGACGCGTGTGATGGAGCATTGTCCTGCATGAAAATCATGTTTTTCTTGAAGGATGCAGACTTCTTCCTGTACCACTGCTTGAAGAAGGTGTCTTCCAGAAACTGGCAGTAGGACTGGGAGTTGAGCTTGACTCCATCCTCAACCCGAAAAGGCCCCACAAGCTCATCTTTGATGTTACCAGCCCAAACCAGTACTCCACCTCCACCTTGCTGGCCTCTGAGTCGGACTGGAGCTCTCTGCCCTTTACCAATCCAGCCACGGGCCCATCCATCTGGCCCATCAAGACTCACTCTCATTTCATCAGTCCATAAAACCTTAGAAAAATCAGTCTTGAGATATTTCTTGGCCCAGTCTTGACGTTTCAGCTTGTGTGTCTTGTTCAGTGGTGGTCGTCTTTCAGCCTTTCTTACCTTGGCCATGTCTCTGAGTATTGCACACCTTGTGCTTTTGGGCACTCCACTGATGTTGCAGCTCTGAAATATGGCCAAACTGGTGGCAAGTGGCATCTTGGCAGCTGTACGCTTGACTTTTCTCAGTTCATGGGCAGTTATTTTGCGCCTTGGTTCTTCCACACGCTTCTTGGGACCCTGTTGACTATTTTGAATGAAACGCTTGATTGTTCGATGATCACGCTTCAGAAGCTTTGCAATTTTAAGAGTGCTGCATCCCTCTGCAATATATCTCACTATTTTTGACTTTTCTGAGCCTGTCAAGTCCTTCTTTTGACCCATTTTGCCAAAGGAAAGGAAGTTGCCTAATAATTATGCACACCTGATATAGGGTGTTGATGTCATTAGACCACACCCCTTCTCATTACAGAGATTATTCTCTCTCTCTCTCTCTCTCTCTCTCTCTCTCTCTATATATATATATATATATATATATATCTCAATCTCTTAGTTCTAATAGACAATTCTAATAGTATGCACTAGGATATGGTACTTACATCAATTTTTCATTGGTAATACATATAAAATGAGTACATGAATAGTTTAAAGTTATATACATTAATAATTGACCAACACATGCTTGTGTTACTTTATTCTGATTTTATATATTGAATCCAGTGTTGATAAAATAACAAATGTTAAATGTTATTGTTAAATGTGGGCAGGGTATGCTGCCCGCTCTCAACAATGTTGGTTGGACAGGTTCCTGGGAGTGAACATTTCCCTTCTGGCTTTTAATAAATAGGACCCATCATCTATGGTTATGATTTAGAAAAAGAAGGAAAATAATTTAGAGAATGAACATAGCTCAAGATGCTTATTGGGAAGCCCCTGTTTACAGTATTGGAGTTAAGATATACAGGTATTATGAACATAAGGAGGTAAACAAATTAAATGCCTATTTATTGGTTGGTTGGAAGTCCTGTATATTGGCCTTTTATTCTGTTTCCTAGCATTCTCAGTCCATGTTGCTCTCATTTTTTTAATCTTGTTTGCAAGAAATCATTTAATGAGGATGGAAATTACATTAGGGTTATATATTCAACACGTTACTGAATTGGTCCAAATCATGAATTTCTGTAAATGGTTATTAGCAGATTTCTGGTGAATTTTAAATTACAGTAAAAATCCTTTTGATAACAGTTGTACTGTCTGATGGCTGGGTCTGGGAAGATTAAAAGATCAACTTCATCACGATTGATAGCTTTGTTATTTCCTAACAGCAGTAAGCATGTTTTCCTTAATACTGTAATTCTGAAATCTAATTATTACTTACCTTTAGGGAATAAGGATGTCCAATCTGCAGCATATCAATAGGAAACCTTTAAATAAAATGAAAAACTACGAAGACTTTGGTTCCTGTTCACGTTATTTAGGCATCACGTATTATCCCAGGGCCAGTTACAAACTAGATTATTACCAGGATGCTATAATTTTAAAATAACAAAATTTACTTGGGTTGAGAATATCTAGTCATATTATGATTTTTTTAAATGCTTTCCTCTAGCTGTTCCACTATGAAGATCATTGATTTTTTAATATTTTTTTGTAATCTCTACTAACTCTTTTTAATGTATCATTGACCTGAACATGAATATCTGGTAAGTGGAGTCTGATTCTCTGGAGAGGTGTGGTGTAAAATTGTATTTGATATGGAATCTTGCACCTAGGCTTGTTGAGTCAGATGTAAACCCAGTTTTCTGAGATTTTTAGGTGAGCACCCATAGGGGCCCATTTATAAAGGTCCGATCGAGTACGGGTTGATTGACATCCACCTGCTGGTGGCACCCGATTGACACCTGAATCTGCAGGGGGCGGCATTGCACCAGCAGCTCACAAGAGCTGCTGGTGCAATGCTGAATACAGAGAGCGTATTGCTCTTGGCATTCAGTGAGGTCTGTCAGACCTGATCCGCACTCTCAGATCAGGTCCGACAGACCTTTGTTAAATAGGCCCCATAGAGTGCGGTCTGCAAGTTTTGTATATGTCTAGGTAAGTTTACTAATATCTTGGCACCCTTGTTTGTATTTAAGTGTGTTGGGCTGGAGACTAATATGTATGACTTTAGGTTAAGGACTTTGGTAAGAAGAGGCCATGGTGTGTTACTCGGACCTACCAGAATTTGGCCAAATGTTGTCACTACTTCTTCATTTCATGCTTTTAACTCCTTCACTACAAGAGATTTCAGAAAACAAACGTACCAAAATACCAAGGTTTTTTTTAACACTTTGCCTATAACTGCTTATTTTTTTTGGTTTATCTATGAAATCTGTATTTTTTGGCAAAAAAAGGCTTCAGGTAATGACAGTTTTAACTAGCTTTTTATATACATAATTAAAAAATGAGTGTAAAATGACAAAATAAAATGGTTAAAAAATATAAAAATATAAAAATATTATCACATTCCACATTTAATTAAAAAAAATGGAAATATTTGTTCATTGACATCTTCTGAGCCAGCTAAGACCCAACATGTATATATATGATTATAAGTTTTGATCATTTTAAGCTCTTCATCTGCAGCTATGTATATTATGTTCTAAAATTATGCAATGGGGTAACTCTCATTTGGTATTGCAGAGCTTCCCAAATTCTCAAAGTTGACCCTCAAACTATATATATTTTTAAAGTAGATAACCCAAGGTATAGGCCTACCCGTGGGCATTCAAACATAGATAGTGGTCACTCAGCCAATATTCTAAAATGTTGCGAGTCAACTAGTGGTCACTCAGCCACCATCCTACAATGTTGTGAATCACCTAGTTTATACTCAGTCAGCAACCCTCAATGATGTGAATCACCAAATGGTAACTCAGCCAGTCTCCCACATGGGCATAAATCACCAAGTGGTCACACAGCCAGCAACCTGCAATAGTTTTTTTTCACATACTAGTCACAACCAGTCACCTTTTTCTATCTTTAGTTAATTAAAGGTTATACAGTATATCTGCTCACTTTTTATTCAGCTAAAGAAGACTTAAGCAATTTACATAAATTTAAATATGCAAATTACAATTTCCTAATTTCCCTTGCATGTGAAAAACAGTTTTATTTAAGTAACTCTTTTAGGTCTATTTGGCCAAATGTGGGAGCTTAGTATCCTCAATATGGGCCAGATTACAAGTGGAGCGGAATTTATTGCTACCACTAACATGCTAACGCCTTTTGCAGCTGGAGAACTCATATCTTTGAGCCCTTATAACTTTTTTGTGCAAAATTTTTTTTTTAATAATTTTTATTAGTGTTATTATGAATGTGACTGTACTTTTAAATGTACTTTTGGTGTATTTTGTGACACTTTTTTGTTTTGAGAAACAGTTAACCAGAGCTCTAAAGTTGTGCTTTCCTGACATGCATTAAACTCAATTGCTCTAAAGTGATTGCAATCACTTTCAACTTCTAATATGAGCGATACATCCGATGTGCGCAAACATCCATGATAAACCCCTTATCGCTCGCACGTGACTGTTAGCATGTCCCTTGTAATCTGGCCCTATATGTTTTGGGTCATATGAAGTATCAAGATACAAAAAAAATTGTGGGGGGGGGGGGTTCCACAAGCAACATAAGGAGAGAAAGATACGTAGCACCAACTTTCTTGCATTACAGTCTTTTAAATTCCTTTCCAGTTTAACCAGGCACTGCCAGCATTTTGTTACACATGAAAGGAGTTCTCAGCTCCACTGGCAGCTGGGAAATTACTTTGGAAGTTTAAAAACATCATACGGCCCTTTGTTTATAAACATATTAGAGCTGAGGGGGTTAATTCTTCTGTATGCACCAGAGTGAGTGCTGGCTAACCTGGGTGATGTGTTTGATATTTTTAATAAATCTTAAGATAACATGCGAAACTAAGAAGACTTTTGTTTCTATTTAAGTTATTTGACACATCACTTATAAGCCTTGGACCAGTTTCTTTCTAGATTATTAAAGCCTTTTCACCTAACCAAAGATTGGATCCTTATATGGAAGAACATATAAACCTGTATAAAAGGTTTGTAAAATTAGTTTGAGGCAATCTGCTGTAGATATTTCCATTACTTTAAAGTTGAGTTACCAATGGATCAAGTTAAGGACATAGCTTCATTTTATTTGTCTTCCATTTGTGATCTTTTGGATGCCTTGATGCTTTGTTTAAAATGAAAAATCAAGGACAAATCAAGAGAGCTATTATAAATGCCAGGGAAGTCCTTTATCATTATGTGATTTTGAGAAGAGTAATTTCCTAATGAAGATTGATGTACCTGAAATATATTCTGATACTAAGTATGATGAAAGCATATGGGGGGTTGATTACAAACCTTTAGGAAAATATATCAAATGATTTATCTACAAAAATCTTCATAGAATCTAATGATACATTTTGTATAAACATCATTAGATAAACTTTTCTTAAGACTTGTAATGAACACCCCAGGTTAAATGAAATAAGTGGAAATTATAATACATTTTGGATTCAGATTCAGGGAATAGCTAATATAGACAATATTGATAAAAGTCTTATATTCTAGGATTTGAACAATTAAAAGAATCCTATAATGTAAGATTTGTATTAGTATTTATTGTTTATATCAGCTGTTCCTATAAAGGTAACAATTCTTAAATTCAATATTCATCCAAACCAAATGCCTGAATGGTTGAAATTTGGCCGAATCAAATGTTTAAAATAAATCCAAAACAAATCTTTTGAAAAAAATAAATATTTTGCCTCTACAAGTCTACTAAACAGTTTTGTCCATGCTGCTTTATATTGAACCTGGCCTGGTTTACACAACTTTATACACTGCACCAAATGACCAGCAAATGTGTGTGTATGTATGTATATATATATATATATATATATATATATATATATACCAGGTGTCAGCTGACCACTGGCTGCAGGTCGGCTTTTGAAATAATTACTTTGGCTGAAGTCTCTGTAAAGAGACTGCGGGCTCCATTTATCAAAGGGTTGGCAGACAAGGTTTGGAGTCTTCAACCTCGTCTACCCAGCCTTGTGGTGAGCAGGAAGCCTTACGTTGTCCATAGTTAACATTGTACAATTCGCTGATTGTGCAACACTGCCCCCTGCTTGCCAATCACGTGCAATAGGGTGCTGTCAATCATCTTGATCTGATCAGATCGAGAGGATTGCAATACGCAACCTAAAGTGTTGCAGATAGGTTAAGTAGCAGTGAGACTGAAAAGCTAGGGCTTGTTAAATGGAGCCTTGTATCCTATATATTAAGGTTTTGTGCATCTTGTAAGTGCAATCTTATGGTTTTTAATAGAATGTGAATAAATTATGCTATGAATCACAGAGGCACTCTGTCTTGTTTGTCTTGATAGAAGTTCTGATTGTGGATTATGCACAGCCAAATCAAGGAAGTTAGAGTGCCACTGAGAGGTCACTGGTAGCGTAATTGTTGCAACTTTTGACAATATGACGGTTTTGTTACTTTGATTTGAGAGGTGCTGTTCTATTTTTTTTTTGGACATAACCACATCATTCTCAATTCCTATGGTGGGATCCGGAAATACTGGTTACTTACTATTTGGACTTCTGTGCTGCTGTCTATAAATGCTTATTAGCACCCAGGGCTGTGACTTTTGCTTTGCAGGCTAATAAATGTGTTTTCATACTGTTTTGAGAGTGTAGTTCATTTATATATATATATATATATATATATATATATATATATATATATATATATATATATATAAATATATATATATATATATATACATAAACAAATATATGACACATCCCTTTAAATCACTTTTACAATTTTAATTTTCAATAATAAACCTTTATTTTGCAATTATGCTTAAAGCTTAAATATAGGGAAAATAAATTTTTTAGTATATTTTTCACTTGTTTTCCAATGCATATTTTAAAGCATTAAAATTTTACTTCAGGTCTCCAAAGCATTAAATATTCCAGCTCTATTTTGTGTTGTGCTCGAGTGCCACACTTAAATCACCACTTTCACTATGAGTACTAAAAGCGTCTCTGCTCGATCCATTAAAAATATAGGGAACACATACCAAAAAATCCCGGTATAAAAGATTGTATACCATAAACCCGGTATAAAAGATTGTGAGCAAGGTCATGTAATTGGATAATGCATTCAACACTATCAATTGCGTGCCATTTTTAATCTAGGACATAATATACAGTATCTAAATTATTTGTGGCTTTATTGCTTAAAATAAAACAGATACAGAAAAAAATAATTTATATTATTTATATATCTCATGATGTATCAAGGATATTTTTTGCCTAGGTTTTAAATCTCTTGGAAAAATAAGTGAAAATAAATTATATTTATTTGCATACACAATAGATTAGGACATATAATATAATGTAGTCCTATAAAAATGTGTTATAATACCATATTGTATATTTATGTCCTACCTCTTGAATATATATGGAAACAAATACTTATATTCTTTTTAAAATGTTAAGCATCATGACAATTTATGATAACTGGTGAGACTATATCCACAGCTTAAGATGACATTATAGCCATATCTTATACTTGCCATGATTGATCAATATCTATATTACTGTTATCTTAATATGAATTAGCATCTGATGTTGCCTATACATCTTCTTGATGAACTGCATTCCTTTTATGCTTCTGGGACAATTTCTTTCTTGTATCTATGATCACTGCATCAACACTTCTACGAATAGAGTGATTGTAATGACAGAAACACTATAGAAGAATGCTAATTTTGTTCTCCTATATGACTGATTGGACAACTTCAGCAAAAATTGATTATTCTGTCACCACTTTGAGTCTGCTAATGGCATGTTGTTCTTCCAAAGAGACTCAGTCCTACTTGATAGACTTGGCCTCAGGTATTTCATTCAAATCTCAAAAGGAAGACAGCAATAAGTAAGGTTACAAAAAAGGCCAAAACCTATTGAACTCAAATTAATTAAATGACCAACAGACCTTTAAACAGCTAATTATAATATGCCTTTGTGGAATTAACAAGTAAAATGTTCAATTTCAACTTCACAATAAAAAAAAAAGCTAAGTGACTTGCAAATGCAATGTTCTTAGGACACAGGTTTAGACAAACATATACATTTAATTGATGTATCTATTTTATTTTATTTGTTATTTCAATATTTATTTATTTGGGTTTTATTGTTACTGCCAAGCAAATATAGTCATAGAGATTAAATTCTTTTTTCCCCCTTATAATTATGAAGAAACTATGGGCCAGATTACAAGTGGAGCGCTAAATATTGCTTTAGTATGCTAATGTGTGCTGTTATTACAAGTTTTCAGCATACGAGAGCGCGCTTCCATAGGCTCAAATGGGAGCCTCGTTCTGATGCTGTCAGAGATGACATCAGAACCTAAGCACAGCGAAGGGTTAAGTAGCGCAGCGATGGCCGCAAATATAATTATATATGTATATGATTGTATACATATATATGCTGGGAATAAACCCTACTCCCACCAACTTTACCCCCAAAATACTGCCTAGTGGAGTTATTTTATGGAAAAATAAAGGTACTGCTATCTTTATTTTTTTAATAAAATATACACCACTGTATTTTGGGGGCATTTGGGGCACATTAATAAAATTAATCAGAGATCCGTCCTCGAGGTAGCAATAACCAGCCACTTAATGGCTGGTTAATTATCACGCGCCTGCAAACGGGCATATTTGCCCATTTGCAGGTGCACAATAATTTTGTGCACCACTTGTAATCTAGCCCTATGTAAATAAATATTTGGTTTTAAGTCCTGCATTGCAGTGAAATATTTAATTAATTCTGTACATTAACATGGTGCATAATATAGATTTATTGTTGTAGATTTATTAATTGTCAAAGTATTTAGTACTGTCATGATTACAATTATTTTTAAAGTGTCTATTTGAATATGTATTAAAGGAATACTAAACCCATATTTTTTCTTTAATGATTCCGATAGAGCATGCAATTTTATGAAAATTTCTAGTTTACTCCTATTGTCAATTTTTCTTCGTTCTCTAGGTATCGTTATTTAAAAAGAAGGAATGTAACGCTTAGGAGCCGGCCCATTTTTGGTTCAGAACCTGGGTTATGTTTGCTTATTGGTGGCTAAATGTAGCCACCAATAAGCAAGCGCTATCCAGGGTGCTGAAACTAAATTGGGCTGGCTCCTAAGCTTTACATTCCTGCCTTTTAAATAAAGATAGCAAGAGAATGAATATGAAATTGATAATAGGAGTAAACTAGAAAGTTTCTTAAAATTGCATGCTCTATTGGAATCATTAAAGAAAAAATGTGGGCTTAGTGTCCCTTTAACGTATATAATGTATATGAGAAAAAGGTCAGTGGAAATCCCCTCAAGCATCTAGTATTGCGGAATTTACTAAAGGGATGATAAGTCGTCTTGATGGAACAATATAACATAGTTTTAGACTCGGAGGAACAGATTGAAATATTTTTCCATAAATGGTTAAATGTAATAATAGATCAGCCCGCAAATGTACAAATTCAAATTTTTAGGCCATTAAGAAAATCTAAGTTAGTAATACTTTGGATTGACAACAACAAACTCCCTGCCACATGGAGGTTTTTAATGTAAAACAACACTACCTCTTATATACATTTATTTATTGTTAGATCTATGGGGCCGATTTGCTATGCCCCGAATGGGGCCAACTAGCCCTGTTTCCGTGCGAGCCTTTAGGCTCGCCGGAACCAGGAGTTAAGAAACAGCGGATCCACCGCCTCTGAGCGGCATACAGCAATCAACCTGATTAAATACGATCAGGTTGATTGACACTAGAACTGCTTGTGCAATGCTGAATGCCGACAACATATGCTTTCCGCATTCAGCGATGTCTGTCGGACATGATACGCTACAGCGTATCATGTCAGACAGACATTGTTCAATCGGCCCCTATATCTGTATGTGGCACCCTATGTACAGGGGTAAGATATGTTAAATCGATTATGTTTTAGATGTGATATGTAGTATTAGTACTAAATATGAAAAGATTAAAGATCGCAAAAGATAACTTAATGTAAGAGTGTTCAGAGCTAATTTTGTTTGAGGATGGCAAAAAAGCAGAGTGTGTTATAAGAGATATAAAGAGAACACTTCTGGATTTTGATATAATTATAGAGACCCAACAAGGCTTGATACTGAAGAATTACTATGTTTATGTTATGTTATTTATGTGATTCTATACTCATGAACACAAATGTATAACTGCTTTCAGATATGATGCTTCTGTTTGTATTATATAAAAAAAGAAAAAGATTATATAAAGAAAAAGAAAAGGGTCATTCAGCTGAAGAGAGGTATGAAAATCACAGTTTCTTTAGTGCAGTTAAATGAATATACTTTTAAAGATTTGAGACTTTCTGCACAAGAAATAATATCTAACATTTGTAAAACAGCTGCTAAAATCTTTCAATTTCACAAAATAGTTTCACTTTGTCTGACTAATTGGGATAAGGATTATGTTTTTGTACTTTATTTTAAATTAAGTAGAAAAAAGGTTGAAACAATTCTGAATCTGCATCATAAAAAAGTAAAAAAACTTTGTCATTATTATGTCACTGATTTTTTTTTATTTTCTTTTTAAAAAGATAGATAATTCCTTTATTACCCATTCCCCAGTTTTGCATAACAAACACAGTTATAATAATACACCATTTACCTATGTAATTACCTTGTATCTAAGCCTCTGCAAACTGCACCCTTATTTCAGTTCTTTTGACAGACTTGCATTTTAGCCAATCAGTGCTGACTCCTAGGGGCCTATTTATCAAAGGTCTTGCGGACCTGATCCGACAGTGCAAATCAGGTCCGCAAGACCTTGCTGAATGCGGAGAGCAATACGCTCTCCATATTCAGCATTGCACCAGCAGCTCACAAGAGCTGCTGGTGCAACGTTGCCCCCTGCTGACTCTCGGCCAATCGGCCGCCAGCAGGGAGGTGTCAATAAACCCGATCAAACTCGATCGGGTTAATTTCCGGTGATTCCTGTCCGCCTCATTAGAGCAGGCGGACAGGGTTATGGAGCAGCGGTCTGAAGACTCGCCAGAAACACGGGCCCACAAGCTCCGTTCAGAGCTTGATAAATGGGCCCCCTAGTGTGTGAGCACAATGTTATCAATATGGCACACATAAACTAATGCTCTCTAGTGGTGAAAAACTGTCAAATGCATTCACATAAGAAGCGGCCTTCAAGGTCTAAAAAATTAGCATATGAGCCTACCTAGGTTTAGCTTTCAACTTAGAATACCAAGAAAACAAAGTAAAATTGGTGATGAAAGTAAATTGGAAAGTTGTTTAAAATTACATGCTCTATCTGAATCATAAAATTTTATTTTGGACTTGACTGTTCCATTAGCTAAAGCTTCCTATTATTTTTAATAGGAGGAGAAAAATGATTGTGTGGAGAATTAACAATCTATTTGCAGTTTCTAGCAACCCGTGTCCTTACAAACCATTTATTTTTACCTGCCTTGACCTGGTATAAAGACAATAGTCATAAGGCAAAGTAAAACCAAATGTGATTGGATCAAACATTATTCTGACCAATCACCAACATAAATGTAAGCCCCAATATCTATGGGTTCCACATCTTAATAATTCTTCCTTATTGGCTGATCCAATCAGCCAATAGGATTGAGCTCGCATTCTATTGGCTGTTCCAAGGATTTTTTTTACCTTAATTCCGATTGGCTGATAGAATTCTATCAGCCAATTGGAATCTAAGGGATGCCATCTTGGATGACGTCACTTAAAGGAACCTTCATTCATCGGGTAGTCGTCGGATGAAGAGGATGCTCCGCGTCAGATGTCTTGAAGATGGACCCACTCCGCGTCGGATGGGTGAAGATAGAAGATGCTGTCTGGATGAAGACTTCTGCCCGTCTGGAGGACCACTTCGCCCGACTTGGATGAAGACTTCTCCCGGCTTTGTTGAGGACTTCGGCCCAGTTGGATGAAGACTTCTGATGCTTCCTTGAGGATGGATGTCCGGTCTTCAGAACTGTAAGCCGATCTTCAGGGGGTTAGTGTTAGGATTTTTAAGGATTTATTGGTGGGGTTTTATTTTTAGGTTAGGGTTTGGGCCGCAAAAGAGCTAACTGCCCTTTTAAGGGCAATGCCCATCCAAATGCCCTTTTCAGGGCAATGGGGAGCTTAGTTTTTTTTTAGATAGTATTTTATTTGGGGTTTTGGTTGTGTGGGTGGTGGGTTTTACTGTTGGGGGGGTTGTTTGTATTTATTTTTACAGGTAAAAGAGCTGATTACTTTGGGGCAATGCCGCAAAAGGCCGTTTTAAGGGCTATTGGTAGTTTAGTTTAGGCTAGGGTTTTTTTTTCTATTTTGGGGGGGCTTTTTTATTTTGATAGGGCTATTAGATTAGGTGTAATTAGTTTAAATATCTTGTAATTTGTTTATTTTCTACAATTTAGTGTTTTTTTGTACTTTAGCTAATTTCATTTAATTTATTTAATTGTTGTTAATTTAGTTAATTTATTTAATTATAGTGTAGTTTTAGGTGTTATTGTAACTAAGGTTAGGTTTTATTTTACAGGTACTTGTAACTATTAGTTATATTGTAGCTAGCTTAGGGTTTATTTTATAGGTAAGTAATTAGTTAATGATAGGAATTTTTAGTTAGATTTATTTTAATTATATTTAAGTTAGAGGGTGTTAGGGTTAGACTTAGGTTTAGGGGTTAATACATTTAGTATAGTGGCGGCGGCGTTGGGGGCGGAAGATTAGTGGTTAAAAAGTGTAGGTAGGTGGCGGCGATGTTAGGGATGGAAGATTAGGGAATAATAATATTTAACTAATGTTTGCGAGGCGGGAGTGCGGCGGTTTAGGGGTTAATATGTTTATTATAGTGGCAGCAACATAGGGGGCGGCAGATTAGGGGTTAATAAGTGTAGGCAGGTTGTGGCGACATTGGGGTGGCAGATTAGGGGTTAATAAATATAATGTAGGTGTCGGCGATGTTGGGGGCAGCAGGTTAGGGGTTCATAAATATAATGTAGGTGGCGGCGGTATCTGGAGTGGCAGATTAGGGATTAAAAATTTTATTTTGGTGTTTGCGATGGGGGAGGGCCTCAGTTTAGGGGTTAATAGGTAGTTTATGGGTGTTAGTGTACTTTTTAGCACTTTAGTTATGTTTTATGTTACGGCGTTGTACTATAAAACTCATAACTACTGACTTTTAAATGCGTTAGGACTCTTGAAGGGGTAGGGTGTACCGCTCACTTTTTGGCCTCCCAGGACAGACTCGTAATACCGGCGCTATCGAAGTCCCATAGAAAAAAGACTTTACGAAGTTTACGTAAGTCGTTTTGCAGTAAGGCCAAAGAAGTGTGCGATGCTCCTAAACCTGCAAGACTCGTAATAACAGCGGTAGGCTAAAAGCAGCATTAGGACCTGTTAAAGCTGCTTTTTCAGCCTAACGCACAGCTCGTAATCTAGACATAAATTTGTTAATACAGTATTAATTAATTTGTGCAACAATCAATTTTAAAATTGAGCATTTTCATTCTTATATTGATAATCAGTTTTTAACCAATCTGAAGAGTGGGAAGGCTAATAGTTGCTTAATAGTTTCCAGCACCTGGGATTATTCCTCAGATCACTTCTGAAATGGTATCATTAAATTAAATTATATATTGGAGATTTTATAAAGGAAGCAGACCATTCAGCATGATTCAGGAAAGGAGAACCCTAAATATTCACTATTACAAGATCTACCATTTTAACAATCAATATCTATGAAGCATAATTTAAAGGAACATACAGGTTTGTTTAAAAGTTACAGCAGTGGATTTCTGGTTTAGTGATACCAGATAGGGTTTAAAATCCTGATTACGATTTCAGCACAATGTTTTTCTTTTGTGATTCATATAGAGCATGCAATTTTAAGCAACTTTCTATTTATTCCTATTATCAATTTTTCTTCGTTCTCTTGCTATCTTTATTTGAAAAAGAAGACATCTAAGCTTAGGAGCCAGCCAAAGAGCACTTGTTTATTGGTGATGTCCAATCAGCAAGGACAACCCAGGTTGTTCACAAAAAATGGGCCGGCATATAAACTTACATTCTTGCTTTTCAAATAAAGATACAGAGAGAATGAGGAAAATTTGATAGTAGAAGTAAATTAGAACATTGCTTAACATTGCATGCTCTATCTGAATCACAAAAGAAAAAATGTGGGTTCATTCATTCTTTCATTCACTATTAAATAGTTTTGAGTAATTGCATTCATTTTGGTTATTTTCTTCATTCTGAGGAAGGGGATTTTAGCCCATAAACATCTCTTTCATAAATTACACTATGTATTGGAAGAGTATAGAGATTGTTTGGCCTTTTTATACTTTTTATGTGCCTACTTAATCCATGTATAAGAACTTGATTTTACAGTATTATCAGTCATTATTTGTGCAACATATTTCACAGATTAGTTTCTAATACATTAAAATGACATAGAAAGTGAAGTGAAAGAGTGACCTGGTTTCTCATGGAAGATTCAAATGGATTAAACTAGAAGACATAATATTAATTAAACAACCTACACATGTGTCAAATATAGATGTAAAAAAAGTTATTGGGTTCACTTTAACTAATTCTATCACATGACTCCATGAAGCAACTGATAATCTCAAGTATAACATTGTTTAATTCCTAAAGGCAAGGCTAGCTCAATACATTGTGCTAACTGACGGCTAGATTACGAGTTTTGTGGTACGTCTATACCGCTGAAAAATTGTTCATTGGGTGTGGAATGGCCCGGAATGCATATTACAAGTTGCGGTGGTATAGGTATAGCTATAGCGCAAGCATTTTAGCCTGTAACGCAACGTCCATTCCGCATTAAAAAAAAAGACGTTTCAGTGAGGGATTTTCCATAGCGCCATGTTACAGGTTTGTGGTCCGGCTAAAATGCTTGCGTAACAGCCTATACCGACACGATCCATTCCGCCATCTGAGAGCAGTAGTTATGGATTTTTTACAAAACATAACTAAAATGTTACATAGTACACTAACACCCATAAACTACCTATTAACTCCTAAATTGCTGCCTTTCCGCATCGCAAACACTATATTAAACTTATTAACCCCAAATCTGCTGCCCACCCACATCGCGACTATTAAATAAACCTATTAACCCCTAATCCACCGGTCCCCAACATCGCCGACACTAAATAAGCCTATAAACCCCTAAACCGCCACCCCCGCATCGCAAATGCAATAATAAATGTATTAACCCCTAATCTATTGCCCACCTATATCGTCGACACTAGACAAAATGTATGAACCCCTAAACCGCCGGCCCCCACATTGCAAAACACTAAATTAAACCATTAACCCCCAAACCTAACAACCCCCTAACTTTACATTAAAAGTTACAATATAACTATCTTAAAATAAATAAAAACTTACCTGGGAAATAAAAAAAACTAACATTCAACTATAAATTAACCTAACATTACTATTCTAATAAAATAAAAAAAATACCAATTAAAAAAACTAAATTAAAAATTAACCTAATACTACGAAAAACTTTTAAAAATCTAACATTACAAAAAATAATAAACACTAAATGACAAAAAAATAAAAAAAAATTACAAAAAATAAATGAAATTATCAAAAATAAAACAATTACAACTATAGCCCTATAAAAATAAAAAAGCCCCTCCAAAGTAAAAACACCCCCTAACCTACAATAAACTACCAATAGCCCTTAAAAAGGCATTTTGTAGGGCATTACCCTAAGTTAAACAGCTACTTTACCTGGAAAAAAATACTAAGTCCCCCCAACAGTAAAAACCCCCACCCAACCAACCCCCCAAAATAAAAAACCTAAGTTTAAAAAAAACTTAAGCTACCCATTGCCCCTAAAGGGGCATTTGTATTGGCATTGCCCTTAAAAGGGCATTTAGCTCTTTAACTGCCCTTAAAAGGGCATTCAGCTTTTACATGCCCAAAGCCCTAATCTTAAAAAAAAAAACACCGTAAAAAATGAAACAAAAAAACCTAACACTAACACCAAAAAATCTACTCATGGTTACTGAAGTCCAGACATCCATCTCCATCCAGGCGGCAAGAAGTCTTCATCCAGGCGGCGACACCTTCATCCATCTTAGGGACGTCTTCTATCTTCATCCCGGTGGCGTGGAGCAGAGCTATCCTGGATGGCAATGACATCCTGCGTGGAGCGTCCTCTTTATACGATCAGTGCCGTACACTGAAGTTGAATGCAAGGTATTGGCTTACTTGATTCTTCAAATTTAAATCAGCCAATAGGATGAGAGCAACTGAAATCCTATTGGCTGATTTGCGAACAAGGATGTTCTCAAGATGGCCACCATTTTCTACCAAAGATTAACCACACTCCAATAGTGACTGCTAGTTGCTCATGCATATTTTGCTAATGCCATTCATTTAAACCGGCAAACATATACTTCCTTAAAATATCATTAATCATGTTTTTAGGGGAATTTCCAGCAGTAATGTCAGTCAATAGTAGAGGGTGAGCAATGGCAGGTAGCAGCAGAGGCTGACTAAATGGCAGGTCAAAGCAGAGAGCTGGTAACTGAAGACAGACTTAGCACTAGTGCTTCAAGGCTTGACAGTTTATAAGGGAGAAGTAGCCAGGAGTATTCAGAAAATGCCGAGGTAAACAGGTAAGCTCAGGGATTGCAGAGGACCAGGTGTACTTATGAGCTGCAGCAAACAAGGTATACACTGAAGCTGCAGAGGAGAAGGAAGGTTCAGGCACTGCACCAAAAAGATGGCCTCAGGAGCTGCATCTTAAAGCAGAAAACAAGGTCAGACTAGCAGGGTTGGTATCTCTCTGGCAAGTACAGTACAAGGGTAATCCAGAGGCTTGGTCAAAAAACAGGCAAGGTAGAAAATCTAGCAAAACAGTAAAAAATAAGGCATCAAAGCAAGGGTACACACACAAACAGAATCAGGAACAAGTCAAGGTCAATACCAGAAAGCAACAAGGATTCTTCTTAAGCAGGCAAAGGGACAGACTGAGTAGACTCAAAGTCAGGGCAAAGACTATTTAGCCAAGCATGTTTAACCCTTTAAGGACACAGCTTTCAGTTTGCTCCATAGTTTTATGACGGAAAAATTCCGTCATATGTCCTTAAGAGGTTAAATAGTCTGGTGGTAATTGCACATTACCAACAGCTGGCAGGAGGTGGAGCCAGAGAGAAAGCAGATAACCAACAGGAAAGCATCCACATGACAGATAATTTACGCTACTTGACTGCAAAGCGCTCCAATGCCATGTATGTATATATATATATATTATTTTTGTGTATATATGTCTGTAAATACATATATAAACATATGTATACATATTTAGAAATGTAAATGTATGTATCTCTATGTTAACCGTTAAATGTTAGCCATTTTCCCAACATATATATACTGTAAATATAAATATATATATATATATATATATATATATATATATACATATAAACACATAAATACACATTAATACACATATATATACACCTATACATACACACCACCAGAAAAGATTAAGACTCATTTAAGACTCAGATGATGATTTGCATTTTTTTTTTAGCAATATCATGTTTTTTAATTAAGGAATGTACATTTTTATTATTATTATTTTTTATTTTTTTTTAGAAATAATGCTATTGCACACTTTATATACTACAGTATAGTGTATATATAACTTTTATATGCACTGGGGAACAAACTCACTTTAGTGCTATATTCGCTTTATTGTGGTGGTCTGAACAGAAACCACAATATCTCTGAGGTAAGTCTGTACTGTTATATGTGATGACACTGATCAAATCATATGTTAGAAAATAAAACAAGCTCATCATCAAAGGCTTAATGGTTCTTTGGTTACAGTTTGAGAAACATTAGTTCCTGTTTTTTTAGATTTTGAGAAAGTGTCAGTTTAAAAACATTTTTTGAATGGAATGTTTTTATTTAAATTAAAGGGACACTGAACCCAAATTTTTTATTTCGTGATTCAGATAGAGCATGAAAATTTAAGCAACTTTCTAATTTACTCCTATTATCAAATTTTCTTTATTCTCTTGGTATCTTTTTTTGAAATGCAAGAATGTAAGTTTAGATGCCGGCCCATTTTTGGTGAACAACCTGGGTTGTCCTTGCTGATTGGTGGATAAATTCATCCACCAATAAAAAAGTGCTGTCTAGATTCCTGAACCAAAAAAAGCTTAGATGCCTTCTTTTTCAAATAAACAAAGCAAGAGAACAAAGAAAAATTGATAATAGGAGTCAATTAGAAAGTTGCTTAAAATTGCATGCTTTATCTGAATCACAAAAGAAAAAAATTTGGGTTCAGTGTCCCTTTAACTAAATGATTGACTAACTTTGCTATTGGGTCAAAAAGTTCATTTTATTTGAGTAAGCTAATGCAATTTTTGTTAGGAAAATGGCTCTAAATGTATTGTTTAATGTTAATTTATTTTTATACATATAGGGCATTATTATGATTAAAATCTGTTGTTTTTTAAACATTCACTAGAAAATAAGTGAACCCTACTATTTTAAAAACTCTTATAAGCTTTGATGTATATTATCTCCGTTTAGAAGTGCTAAAAATATTCATATTAGTTTAAACATATTTCACTAAAAGTTAATCATATCTAAGATTAGGTCTTAATATTAAATGTAATTTATTTCAACATAATATGAATGAAACACTGAATATGTGCTGTACTTTTGCATCAATAATACAAAAAAGACATATATTCATTACAATTCTAAAATTTAACATCAAATATTAAAATTCATTATAGCAGTAGTTATATTAAAGCATAATTTATAATTGACAATATGGTATTCTTTTTTACATTTTCACTAACTTTCATAAATATACTTTATAAGACTGAAAATATATTTTACAATTTTTGTAGTTGTATAATTTTTATATAAAAATGTTATTTTATGTATGAAAATGTTCCAATACAACACATGAATTATGTAATTGTTCTAAAAACTGTTAAATATTAATTCTACTATTTTGGCAAACTGACATTAAAGGAATAGTCTCGTCAAAAATAAACTTTCATGATTCACATAGAGCGTGCAATTTTAAGCAACTTTCTAATTTACTCCTATTATCAATTTTTTTCTTTGTTCTCTTGGTATCTTTATTTGAAAAAGTAAGAATGTAAGCATAGGAGCCAGCCCATTTTTTGTTCAGAACCTGGGTAGCAAGCCACCAATTAGCAAGCGCTACCCAAGTGCTGAACCAAAAATGGGCCGACTCCTATAATTACATTCAAATAAAGATACCAAGAGAACAAAGAAAAATTGATAATAGGAGTAGAAAGTTGCTTAAAACTGCATACTCTATCCGAATCATAAAAGTTTAATTTTGACTACACTTTTCCTTTAAAGGCTGGCTAATATAATGCAGGAAACATTGTAGAGTATAGAGAGAATAGTTTGAATTTTTTTTTAATAATAATAATAATAATAAGTGCATACAGTAAATATATATGTAAAAAGAAAAAGAAAACAATATTCTATGTGAAGAACATTGGAATGTAAAATATGCACCTTTGCGTTAGCGCAGTTGGTCTAATGCGTGTTGGATTAGCGCATGAGCAATAAATGTAAGGTTTTTTTCCGTTTACATGCTCTATTGAAGTTTACGGTCTACTATCACATTGTGATAGACTTTCTAACACGCATGTGTTAAAAGTTTACTCCTAAAGTGCTAAATAGCTTGCCACTTATAATCTGGCCCATACTTAGGAAACATTCATACTTTGCACACACTGTAGGACACTGATCTAACTTTTTTTGTTCATTTATGTACCTTGTTATTTGTTTCTGTATATTTCAATAAAAAATTCTATTATAAAAAAAGAAATTCATTCATAGTAAAATTGGCTGAGCATAGGGTTGCCACCTTTTGCCCAGAAGATTCCTGGACACTTTCTAAATGGGGGTGGAGGGGGCGTGGTTTGGGGTGTGGCTTCTCGCAGCCTCAAATTCAATATGAAATCAAATTGTTGTCTGAAGACCAGTGAGTGCTTACTTCCAATTATTATTTATATATATATATATATATATATATAAAATATTTATATAATATATATATGTATATAATATAATATATATATGTGTGTATATATATATATATATATTATATAATATATATTTATATATAATATAATATATATATATATATAAATACAATAAATATATATATAAAGTATATATATATATATATATATATATATATATATATATAAGCCACAGTAGGAAGCTAGTCTCCAAGAAACGTGTTTGTATTTGTAGTACACCTCTAGACTTAGACTTGGCAATCAAACATGGTCAATTATCCTCTGAGCTGTTAGTTATGGGACTGGTCACCGGCTGCACGCACCTCTGAACCTCTGCTGTTTGACTGTCTCGTCTCCTCTGCAGCTGTTGCTCCCGGTTCCGAGCACTTCACAGTGCTAATGGCACTAATCTAAGCATCACTCATAGCTGAGCAGTGCAGGCTCAGTGCAGCAATAGATTGACATAAACGTGACCCTCCTCTTGCTCCCTCCCACATACTCCAGCAGGCAGGCTCCGTCTCTCCTCCCGTCGGGCTAACAGCTCCCCTGGCCAGCTAATTTTTTTTCTATCTGCGCTCACTGCTGTGCCAGCCCCAGGGGAGCTCTTGGCCCGGGGCATTTGACGGTAGTTCCGGGACTGTCCCAGTGAATCTGGGGCAGGTGGCAACCCTAGCTGAGCATGGATATTCCATGCGCATGTATGACATTTTCTCTCAAATCCCTGCACAATTCTCTAAACATTTACACATTACAGATCACACTATTTTTTTTATTGCAAATTAAAAGGTGGCGATCTTTTATCAACATACTGAAAATACTAATTACTGTGAAAGGAAAACCTATGCATATTTAAAAAAAACAGCTCTTTTAAGGTACAGTGGACAAAATACAACATAATTTGATTTGTATTAATTATAATATTACATGAGCTGAGATCAAGAGGTTTAAATACCCCATCAAGCTCTCTAACGCTTTTTAAAGCACTTCCTGGTCTCCAGATTGATGATGTCACCATGTCCATAAGTAGTGACATCACCAGCACAGCTGGATTGCCATTGTGTTCTGTAATCATTACAATCCATAAAAAGCTAAATATATTACTTTGATGTAGAATGCAATAATTTAAAGAGTGCAGCAGTTATTTGTAAGGACTTTATAGCTTGTATCTAGCAGACTGAAAAGCTGCATACTTATGAGTGAAAACTGAGGTCATTATTGTTGATTTAATTATAATTTTATCAAGACTATTATTTTTCCAATCACATTCATAATAAAATATTATTCATATCTTTTTATATTGTCATATTTGCAAAATTAATATATTAATCTAGATTGAACCTTTCATTTTACAAACTTACCGATTATAATTACATCATTTAATTGAATATTAACTTCCTCTGATTAAAAATGTAACTGTAATTCACTTTAAATATTAAACTGCTGTTGAAATAAAATGATGCAAAATGAGAGAATAAACTTCAGGAAAATGAAAGAAGAGTATTTTATATATCGGAAGTACTCCTTTTTTATTATGTATACATATTCATAGATTATAAAAAACAGTCTGTATTTTTTAGTAATGGGCTATTATAAATCCTGCTGAGTTCAGAGTGTATTGTATAAGTATAAGTCAAAGTTCACATGAGCATATTGGTAGTAGACTTAATAATGCCATTGTTGGATATTAGCACCCAACCCCACCTCTCTCACCACAACCCCTCCAGCACAAGCTTGAGGAACTATTCTTTAGTCTCAAAGCGGTAAGATACTATCGGGTAAGACATTTAAATTTAAGTTCTAAGAACCTACCAGAATTTTAAGGGTTTCTAGAGATTTCAAAGTTCTGTTGACAATCAGAGGGACTAAGTTTCTAACTAAGTTTTCTCTGCCATTTTTCTGTATACAAGTGGAGCACTTTTTAACCTGCGTCCATCAGTATTCTACAGGCCTACAAAAAATGTGTTGCACATAGGGGTTTCCAGGAGACATTATTGCTCTAAAGGAAGTGAGTAACCTAGTAAGAGAGTTACAAAAGGAGGAAGTTTCTAGAAAATGTTGTATCTGACAGTATTTAAGCCATTGTTTAGCACCATACAAATGGTAAAGGTAAGACCCAGCTCTGGGCTTGCTGTGGGTCTTAATTTTAAACCCTCTTACTAATTCTGAATTACATGAAATATGAGACAAGGGAGACCTCAATGTAGAGATTGTAGGATACTGCTGTATAATACTGTCCCACAGACTAAACACATTCTTATATAGTGGGAAATAATGTATCTAATTAGGCTTGTTTCCTCATGGTATCCAGCACAATGCCCCCAATGAACGAGCTGTCTCATACATTTTATGGTATAACAAATTATTAGAAGAAAATTAAGGAGAAAGGTATTTTACAGTCTATTGTCCATTTAGTAGCTTATTATGTTGTAGCAAATAAAATAGTTACTGTGTGCTTAGAAACTTGTCAGTTTAAATGACAAATATATAAAGGCATAAATAGTATACTTTAAAAAGAAAAATCTTTAAAAATCTATAATTTTATATTTTAGCAATACATATCTATTGTTAAATAATTGTGTTGTTCTTGAAAACAATACAGATGGCAAGTCTTCAAGACACCGTGGGTCGGATTACAAGTATAGTGCTAACTAAATTTTTAACTAGCACGCTAACTGCTGCCAGGTTACAGAGCGTATTACAAGTTGAAAGTAAAAAGTTAGAGAGTGAAAGCCCGATGCACACTAACTTCAGATATTGCAACCATGTTAACTTCTTCTCTCATCAACTACAATGGGCATGCTGTTAAAAAAACTAACACTTATCGCTTGCAACCCGACACCGCATTTGAATATACTATATGAATGTATACAGGTATATATATATATATACATATAAAACATTTTCTTTTAAGTGAAGACCATTGGAATGTAAAGAATTTCTATTCAAAACACAATAAAACACATTAAAAATATTATATATGTGTGTGCATAAAATCACAACCCCCAACTAGAATTGAAATCTAGTGGAGCTAAAAGTCCAACGGATATGAATAGCATAGAAAGAAAAAGCAAAAAATCCCCATGGGATAAAAGCCTGTCATTCACATATAGCCATATATATATTTATAAGCTCTGAGCTGTTACAAAACGCAACATGCAGTGTGCAAATGTAAGGTACAGTAAACATTCATATGTAAAGGGCAAATAATGTCCGGAAGCTATGGGGACCGAGGCCGTAGCCTCTCCTACCCTTTAATAGCAATTCAGTCCCCCCTTTAAAAAAAGGCAGTATATGGACAGCAGAAGAAGCATGAATTCAAACATGTGGAATGTAATGTAATGGTAAGCCTATTCCCAGTCTTATCTGTAAGTGGATGATCCAGTTAAGGGACTGTTCGCCCAGAATGGCAAACATAATCCCCAACTCACCGACCAAACAATCCGCAGGGCTGGGTCCCAGGCAACAAGTCATGTTCACTTGTGGAATCTTCTTCGCGGCTAGGAGGTATTCAACCTGCTCACTTTCTCCACGTCCTCGGACTGACTGGTCCGTAAAGCACTCCTCCACTGCCCTTTGCACACCGCTCAGCTCAGTGATGACATCACAGACTCCTAGATCCAGAATATCTGTATGAACAGCAGCTCTCAATGGCAAATAGGACCGCTATGGGGTATAGGCAGTCCCAGTACTCCGTGGTAAGTAAATGGGAAAATAGCAGTCCATTAAAGAAGCCAGAGTGAATCTTGTTAAATAAAAGCAATAATGTATTTATAACATATTAAAAAGAAGGCAGACTCCAAACAGACAGAGAGTAAGGAGAAAAAGTAAGTATATATATATATATATATATATATATATATATATATATATATAAAAAGAGATTTAAAGGGAGAATAATGCCAGAATAAAAGATTTAGGATTCAGATAGAATGTGCAATTTAAAACATCTTTCCAGTTTACTTCTATTATCTAATTTTCTTTGTTTTCTTTGTATAATTTGTTGAAAAGTATACCCCGGTAGACTCCAACAGCAATACATTACTGGGAGCTGCTGATTGGTGGCTGTACAGTAGTGCATTGTTGCTCCTTCAATTAAGGATATGGGGAGAATTAAGCAAAATTAATGATAAAAATAAACAGAAACATTGTTTAACCCCTTAAGGTATGGGCATTTCAGGCTAAAACTTCCCCAAAAGTATTTTTAGCATTTTTGCCATCACTACATTTAAATAGAAATAGAATCTTTTTTATATTTACCTATTAAAACTATATATATATATATTTTTTTTTTTAGTAGACAACCCAAAGTATTGATTTAGGCCCATTTTGGTATATTTTATGCCACCATTTCACCGCCAAATGCAATCAAATAATTTTTTTTTTACTTTTTAACAAACTTTAGGTTTCTCACTGAAATTATTTACAAACAGCTTGTGCAATCATGGCACAAATGAATGTAAAAGCTTCTCTGGGATCCCCTTTATGCAGAAATAGCAGACATATATGGCTTTGCCGTAGCTTTTTTGGAATTAGAAGGACGCTAATTTAAACTGCACACCACACATTCCCAGCATTAAAGGGGTTTATCAGGTAGATTTTAAGGTTAATTTTAGCTTTAGTGTAGATATTACCTTCCCACCTGAAACTTCCCACCCCCTGATCCCTACCTTACCCCTCTCAAACTGCTCTCTTTCCTCCCCCACCCCCCAATAGACACCCCCATCTTAAAGTGAAAGTAAATCCTTGCATTTTACAAACGCTAGGATTTACTATTGAAACAAATAAAGGGCACTTTCATTCATGAAGTATAAGATATACTTCCACACTAACATGCATTAAAGTGAAAGTAAATCCTAGCGTTGTACAAGCGCTAGGATTTACTATTGAAACAAATAAAGGGGACTTTCATTCATGAAGTATAAGATACTTCATGTAGAAAGCCCCTTTATTTGATTCAATCGATCGCCGCTCTTAGCTCCTACAGCAGAGCAGGGCTCTTAGCCAATAGCAGTGCGGTAAATCTGGCTCCCATGGGCGCCAAGCCGGATTTACCGCACGACTATTGGCTAAGAGGTGAAAACGTCACCTCTTAGCCATAAATATTTTTAGCCGTGGGCTGCTGTAGCAGCTAAAAACGGCAATCGATTGAATCAAATAAAGGAGTATTTTACATGAAGTATCTTATACTTCATGAATGAAAGTGCCCTTTATTTGTTTCAATAGTAAATCCTAGCGTTTGTAAAATGCTAGGATTTACTTTCACTTTAAGTACTGGCAGAAAGTCTGCCAATATGAAAATATTAATTCTATATTTTATTTACTATTTTCTGTAGTGTAGGATCCCCCCTTACCCCTCAACCTCCCTGATCCCCCCCAAACAGCTCTCTAAACCTTTCTTTGTAGTGTAGCTGCCCCCCTCATTACCCTACCCCTTCCCAAGCTTTCCCACCCTCTTATCCCCTTTCCACTATAGAAGCCCCCTCTCCCTCCTTCCCCCTCCTCCCCACTCACTGCGTCAGTAAATTTTTTCCATAGCATAGTGGTCCCAACCGCTCCCGCCCCCCTCCCACGATGGGCTGTCCACCCACCTCCCTCCTAACCCTCCCACACCACCAACGATCAGCACCACTGCTCTCTGCATCGGTAACGCTGCCCGTCTATTTCTGCACTGCCACACTCATGGGGCGGGCAGGAATAGCATGATCTTGCTAATTTTAGCAAGATCACGGCAGAGAGAGGCCCAGGCATAATGACTCAGCATCGTACAGGGTACAACGCTGGTCGTTAAGGGGATAAAATCATGAAAGAAAGATTTTGGATTTTGTGTGCCTTAAAATGATTTTAGATGAGTTAATTAAAATAATTGAGTCACTCAATTAGGTTATCTCAGATAGGGAGACAAAAAACTATTTAAATCTTAATTTTCAAGGGTACTTGAGGATAAATACCCAAATTTTTAAGTTTATGATGTAGATAGAGCATGCAATTTTAAGCAACTTTCTAATTTACTCCTATTATCAAATTGTCTTTATTATCTTGGTATCTTTATTTGAAAAGCAGGAATGTAAAGCTTAGTAGCCAGCCCATTTTAGGTTCAGCACCCTGAATAGCATTGCTTATTAGTGACTACATTTACCCACAAATCAGCAAGTGCTACCCAGGTGCTGAACCAAAAATGGGCCGGCTTCTAAGCTTTACATTTCTGCTTTTCAAATACAGATAGCAAGAGAACTAATAAAAATTGATAATAGGAGTAAATTAGAAAGTTGCTTAAAATTGTATGCTCTATCTGAATCATGACAGAACAAAATTGTGCTTGGACATTAAACCCACATTTTTTCTTTCATGATTCAGACAGAAAATACCATTTTAAACAACTTTCTAATTTACTTCTATTATCTAATTTGCTTCATTCTATTGATATTCTTCCCTGAAAAGCATATCTAGATAGGTTCAGTAGATGCTGATTGGTGGCTGCACATAGATACCTCATGTGATTGGCTCACCCATGTGCATTGCTATTTCTTTAACAAAGGATAGATATAGAATTAAGCTAATAGAAGTAAATTGGAATGTTGTTTAAAATTGTATTCTCTGTCTGAATCATAAAAGAAAAATGTTGGGTTTAATGTCCCTTTAAAGGGACACTGAATCCAAATCTTTTCTGTTGTGATTCAGATAGAGCATACAATTTTAAGCAACTTTCTAATTGACTCCTATTATCAATTTTTCTTCATTCTTTCGCTATCTTTATTTGAAAAAGAATGCATCTAAGCTTTAACTCTGGACAGCACTTTTTTATTTGTGGATGAATTTATCCACCAATCAGCAAGAACAACTCAGGTTGTTCACCAAAAATGGGCTGGCATCTAAACTTACATTCTTGCATTTCAAATAAAGATACCAAGAGAATGAAGAAAATGTGATAATAGGAGTAAATTAGTAAGTTGTTTAAAATTTCATGCTCTATCTCTAAATGGAAAGTTGCAAATTGAAATCTGTCCATCTCAACTTGTTGCACGCATGAGCTATTAGAAAAGTGACTGCACCATTTTGTTCATACATGATCTCCTAATTTAACAATAAAAGCTTTCTTTTCCAGAGGAGCACAGTTTTTTTTAAACTTTTTTTTTTGTGGAAGCAACATCCAAAAATGTACATGGTATCACTGTAACCAGTGCACATTTTTAACAGCGAAAAAAGGATAAAATTACCCCATGAAGCCTGTTTTTCTTCTGTATACCTCAAAAAAAACCTCAGTGAATGTGGTTCATATTTCAAATATTTTTAGTTATTTACAATTTCACCTTAAAATTCAGCCATTGTTTTGGCGCTATCACATAAGACACACACATTGTTACATTTAGAATAATTTTGATGGGAGCTGGTTAGTTTTGAAAATGGGTTTATGTTGAGAGAATTATACAGAATGTAGAATTATGCGACTTAAGTCAGTGAAGATCACACAGAGAGGGCACTTTGGGTGTTGGTGTGGGGAGTCTAGTAAGGGGTAAAGCAGTTAAGACAGTTTAGAAAAAAGGGTTTCCATGACCATCACAACATAGCCACAACAGCCATAATAAATTGGCACTGCTATTGTGTAACAGGTCCCTTAGAAAGTTATAGCTGTCACTATTACTTGGGAACTTGCCACATGATTAGTGCTACATTTTTGTGTCCCTGGATTTTGTCTTCATCAAAGCTGCACAGCCTAGCAATAAAGCTTAAGGTCTCAACCCCCTATTCCATCTTACGACTTGCCATGTAACCTTATAACTATAAATAAACAGACCAGACACATAATTGGGAGAAAAAACAAAGACCAGTCACGGTCACGTTTATTTTAACATAAATGCCTAACTTGTGCCTGCGATGATATTTATTACTATTGCAGGCACTCAAATAAATTAACTTTCCAAACTTGGCAACAAGTTCGTTACAACAATCCGTTGGCGGCATCTAACCCTAACCTAACCCCTACTAGCAGCCGGTCAAGGCCTCTTTCGGTGTTTGCAGCGTGACACCCGGCTGTTCACGCCCAATGGCACAAAAAGAGAGCTGTGGAAGTAAGAGATTTTCAGCCTGTAATCACGAGGGAGGGGACCCCCTAAGCCGGCACCTAGGTGGGCGTAACCCCTCCCCTTTCCTAGACCGTCACTCTTCTCCTTCTGTGCCCGCTCCCCAGGGCCTTGACCACCCGCCAGCTAGGGCATCTCCACCCAGCCCAATAAGGCATCCCCATCAAGCGAATCGTACAACCCTCCTGATGTGGGTGGGTGGCTATCTTAACAACCCGGGCTTACAAAAGGCTAGCTCAATTAAACCTACCCCTGCCGGGTTCACTCACCCTCATGCTGCCGCATCGTTGCCGCCATTCTTCTTCTATGGGGCTGGGTGGGCGGGGAAAACTTTCTCCTCAAAGTCTGGAACAGAAAGAGGCCGGATACACTGCTGCAGGACCCTATAAAGGTAAGCACAAACACCGCCTCCAACCCTGCAACATTGTAACAAAAACACTCTAGCATTCTCCAAACTTCAAGTTGGTAATCCCTTAATGTTGTTACAGGCCCACTAGAGGGCCCTCCACTCTCAGTATCTATATAGTGAGCCATCACTCTAACGTGTATCTTAGTTGAAATGTAGACTTTATAATCTTTTAAGTAAAAACAATTATTGAATTTAAACACTTTTATGTAAATTATATGTTTTGTTTGATTAGTTTAGAGAACTGCTTAATCATCAGTGTCTTTTGTATTGGTTAATCACTGTCTGCAAATGTTGTCATGTGCTGGCAAAAGCAGTACTTCCCATTTACTGCTTTGTTGTGCTATTTATCCATCCATCCATCCATTACCTATCTACAGTATATTCATATATATATATATATATATATATATATATATATATATATATATATATATATATATATATATATATATATCTATCTATCTATCTATCTATCCATCTATTATTATTATTATTCTTTATTTATAAAGCGCCAACAGATTCCGCAGCGCTGTCCATGGGTACAAAGATAAAAGTACAGTACAATACAATATAGAAGACACCGAAGTTTAACAAAACAAATACAGGGGGAATTGAGGGCCCTGTTCCCATGGTAACTTACAATCTAGATGGTAGGAGGGTGAGAAACAGGAGGTGGGGACTGCAAAGGTGAGAATGATGTTAGTGTGGAGTTAGATGGGGCAGCAGTTAGAATTCATTTTTTACTGATTTAGAGATAGGCTTCCATGAACAGAAAGGTCTTTAGGGAGAATTTAAAGGAGGAAAGGTTAGGGGAAAGTCTAACAGCTCTGGGAAGTGCATTCCAGATGGTTGGTGCTGCAGGAGAGAAGTCCTGTAGCCTGGCATGGAAGGAGGTGATGTTAGAAGATGCAAGGAGCAGGTCATTGTTGGATCTTAGGGGGCGGGCTGGAGTATATTTCTTGATGAGTGAGGACAGGTAGGGGGGGGCTACGTTGGTAAGGGCTTTGTAGGTCAGGATGAGAATTTTGAATTTAATTCTGCTGTGGATGGGTAGCCAGTGAAGGGACTCGCAGAGAGGTGCAGCAGATACAGAGCGTCGGTAGAGGTGGATTAGCCTAGCAGAGGCATTTAGGATGGATTGAAGAGGGGAGAGGCGGGAGAGAGGGAGGCCAGTTAGTAGGTTATTACAGTAGTCAAGTCGGGAGATTACCAGGGAGTGGATTAGCTGTTTAGTAGTTTCAGCACTCAGAAATGGACGGATTTTGGAGATATTGCGTAGATGGTTGCGACAGAAGGATCTATCTATCTTTTAGCTTAGGTTGAACTGTCAACATGGAGTAAATAAAATATAGATCATTAGCCACCAGAAAGAATGGACATCGGTGCAATATAAGATATGCTAGCAAATATCTGGGAAATAATAAGAAAATCACATCAGTGGCTAAACACTATTTGGATTACCACAAATAAAAAACACTAACAGTTTTAAATGCTGGGTTTAAAATGTATTAAACCTGGAATAAGAAGGAGCACGCTCACTAAGGAGTAGAGCTGTGCAGCTAAAACATTTTTATTCGGAATATTCATGGAAATTAATTTCCCTGAATATTCAGTGGCTGTAGTATTCTGTTTTTGTTTTGTTTAAAACTGAATTTTAGTTAAACATTTATATTTGTTTTTATTAAAACAAATGTAAATGTTTTAAAGCTGAAGCTGAATAGTTCACCTGTAGCTACAATAGTAACAATACTTATATTAATGCGCACCTCTACTTGCCAGAGCCCCGGCCGCGCTAACACCTGGCTTCACACTCTTGGTTCCCAGGACCTGCATTCACTTTAGAGCCGAGAGAGATAAGTCTCCTGTTATAGAGTGGCCAGGGTTCTGGCAAGAAGAGGGTCGTGATATTGTTCTTTGCAGAGCACATTAAGGTAAGTATTAACCCCTTAAAAAAAAATTAAAGCAAACTAATGAATACTGACGGTTTTTATCAGTATTTGTTTGTTTGCTTTAATTTTCTTTGGTGCATTCATTAAGATTTTTGTTTTATTACCAATTAAATAGAGAGATTAAATTGATATTTCTACTCAATAATGTTTAACTCTTTGGGATGAATTAATATAACAACTATTAGGTTTATATTTACATTTTTAAAGCATTCTTTGTAATAAAGGATTAAAAATTAGCTATACATATTTCATAGTTCTATTAAAAAGTTTTAAAAAGCTCTAAGAGTTAAAGGGACATTCTAGGCAAAATTAAACTTTCATAAGTCAGATAGGGAATGCAATTTTAAACAACTTTCCAATTCACTTTTATCAACAAATTTGCTTTGTTCATTTGGTATTCTTTGTTAAAAGCTAAACCTAGGTAGGCTCATATGCTAATTTCTAAGCCCTTTAAAGCTGCCCTCTTATTTCAATGGATTTGGCCGTTTTCACAGCTAGAGGGCATTAGTTCATGTGTACCATACAGATAACATTATAACCATGGCAGTGGAGTTACAAATGAGAGGGCGCTAATTGGCTAAATGCAAGTCTGTCAAAAGAATTTAAATAAAGGGGCAGTCTGCAAAGGCTTAGATACAAGATAATCACAGAGGTAAAAAGTGTATTTATATAACCGTGTTGGTGAAAGGTATTATCTACCTTTTTACACAATAACAATTCTGGAGTAGACTGTCCCTTTAAATAATGCTTTAAAATTACATTGACATAAATAAAGTTATATTTGAGCATAAAAGGTTAAATAAGATGGACTAAACGTGTCCCTCTTTTGTTGAAAAAGTTGATAACTTTATTTAAATACTTTTAAACGTTAAAATTTTGAAGTAATGTTTTAAAAGTGACAGAATTTTCTGATTGGCTATTTCCAATATGTTATAAAAATAGATATAATGTTTTTCAAAATGTAGTTCTCAATCAACTATGTGTGAGTTTCAAAAAAATGCTGAACAGCGACTGTCTTTGCCTATGTTAGATCAGGGGGTCGATCCGATATAAATCGTCGCCCGCAAAAGCCGGCGACACCAATATTTACGCTGGTTTGGTATCACATATACGGCGTAACCTAGAAGTTACGCGCGTATATTTCTGCCGTCGCCCATAGTTTTTTGGGCTATAGGCAGGTATACCAAACCAGCGCAGTTTGGTATCCAATATGCAGCGTAAGGACTTACGTGGCGAAAATGGAGAAAACTTACTCCATTTTCACCTCACCACAAAAAGCAGCCGTAAGAAGCCTTACGCTGACTATTGGAGCCCCGTAACTCCCTAAACTGGCTGCTAAAATAAACCTAACACCTAACGCATGCGCTATGTCTATCTCCCTGTCAACCGCGATCTTCTAAAATAAACCTAACACCTAACGCATGCGCAATGTCTATCTACCTGTCAACCGCGATCCCCCCCCCCCCCGAAATCCCTAATAAAGTTATTAACCCCTAAACCGCCGCTCCCGGACCCCGCCGCCATCTACATAAACTAACCCCCTACTGTGAGCCCCTAAAACCGCCGCCATCTACCTTATCTATCCCCTAATTAGAACCCCTTACACCGCTGTCATCTACCTTATCTATCCCCTAATCTGACCCCTTACACCGCCGCCACCTATATAAAAATTATTAACCCCTAATCTAATCCCCCTATACCGCCGCCAGCTATATTAATATTATTAACCCCTAATGTAAGCCACTTACACCGCCGACATCTCTATTAAAATGATTAACCCCTTATTTAATCTACCTACCCCGCCGCCAGCTATATTATCTATATTAACCCTAAGTATATTATAGTTAATATAGGTATTACATTATATATATTAACTATATTAACCCTAATTATATTAGGGTTAATATAGTTAATATAGTTACTATAGTATTTATATTAACTATATTAACTCTATCTAACCCTAACACCCCTAACTAAATTTATATTAAATTAATCTAATTCATTTATAAACTAAAATATTCCTATTTAAATCTAAATACTTACCTATAAAATAAACCCTAAGATAGCTACAATATAATTAATAATTACATTGTAGCTATGTTAGGGTTAATATTTATTTTACAGGTAAATTGTTAATTATTTTAACTAGGTATAATAGCTATTAAATAGTTATTAACTATTTAATATCTACCTAGTTAAAATAATTACCCAATTACCTGTAAAATAAATCCTAACCTAAGTTACAAATACACCTACACTATCAATAAATTAAATAAACTACAAACATCTATCTAAAAATACAATTAAATTAACTAAACTAAATTACAAAAAACAAACAAACACTAAATTACAAAAAATAAAAAAAGATTACAAGATTTTTAAGCTAATTACACCTATTCTAAGCCCCCTAATAAAATAATAAACCCCCAAAATAAAAAAAATTCCCTGCCCTATTCTAAATTAAACAAATTTCAAAGCTCTTTACCTTACCAGCCCTTAAAAGGGCCTTTTGTGGGGCATGCCCCAAAGAATTCAGCTCTTTTGCATACAAATACAATACCCCCCCCATTACAACCCACCACCTTGTCTTCACCACACCGGGCCGAACTCCTGATCCGATCCGGGCGATGTCTTCCTCCAAGCGGCAAAGAGGAATTCTTCCTCCGGCGATGTCTTCCTCCAAGCGGCAAAGAAGAATTCTTCCTCCGGCGACGTCTTCCTCCAAGCGGCAGCAAAGTCTTAATTCTTCCGGCGGCATCTTCAATCTTCTTTCTTCGCTCTGCCGCCGCGGAGCATCCATCCCGGCCGACTACTGAACTACGAATGAGGAACCTTTAAATGACGTCATCCAAGATGGCGTCCGCCGAATTCCGATTGGCTGATAGGATTCTATTAGCCAATCGGAATTAAGTTAGAAAAATCTGATTGGCTGATTGAATCAGCCAATCAGCCAATCAGATTCAAGTTCAATCCGATTGGCTGATCCAATCAGCCAATCAGATTGAGCTCGCATAGAATCCTATCAGCCAATCGGAATTCGGCGGACGCCATCTTGGATGACGTCATTTAAAGGTACCTCATTTGTAGTTCAGTAGTCGGCCGGGATGGATGCTCCGCGGCGGCGGAGCGAAGAAAGAAGATTGAAGATGCCGCCGGAAGAATGAAGACTTTGCTGCCGCTTGGAGGAAGACGTCGCCGGGGGAAGAATTCTTCTTTGCCGCTTGGAGGAAGACATCGCCGGAGGAAGAATTCTTCTTTGCCGCTTGGAGGAAGACATCGCCCGGATCGGATCAGGAGTTCGGCCCGGTGTGGTGAAGACAAGGTAGGGAGATCTTCAGGGGGGTAGTGTTAGGCTTTTTTAAGGGGGGTTTGGGTGGTTTTAGAATAGGGGTATGTGGGTGGTGGGTTGTAATGGGGGGGGTATTGTATTTGTATGCAAAAGAGCTGAATTCTTTGGGGCATGCCCCACAAAAGGCCCTTTTAAGGGCTGGTAAGGTAAAGAGCTTTGAAATTTGTTTAATTTAGAATAGGGCAGGGAATTTTTTTTATTTTGGGGGTTTATTATTTTATTAGGGGGCTTAGAATAGGTGTAATTAGCTTAAAAATCTTGTAATCTTTTTTTTATTTTTTGTAATTTAGTGTTTGTTTTTTTTTGTAATTTAGTTTAGTTAATTTAATTGTATTTTTAGATAGATGTTTGTAGTTTATTTAATTTATTGATAGTGTAGGTGTATTTGTAACTTAGGTTAGGATTTATTTTACAGGTAATTGGGTAATTATTTTAACTAGGTAGATATTAAATAGTTAATAACTATTTAATAGCTATTATACCTAGTTAAAATAATTAACAATTTACCTGTAAAATAAATATTAACCCTAACATAGCTACAATGTAATTATTAATTATATTGTAGCTATCTTAGGGTTTATTTTATAGGTAAGTATTTAGATTTAAATAGGAACATTTTAGTTTATAAATGAATTAGATTAATTTAATATAAATTTAGTTAGGGGTGTTAGGGTTAGATAGAGTTAATATAGTTAATATAAATACTATAGTAACTATATTAACTATATTAACCCTAATATAATTAGGGTTAATATAGTTAATATATATAATGTAATACCTATATTAACTATAATATACTTAGGGTTAATATAGATAATATAGCTGGCGGCGGGGTAGGTAGATTAAATTAGGGGTTAATCATTTTAATAGAGATGGCGGCGGTGTAAGGGGCTTACATTAGGGGTTAATAATTTTAATATAGATGGCGGCGGTGTTAGGGGCTCACTTTAGGGGGTTATAGATATAATATAGCTGGCGGCGGGGTACGGGAGCGGCGGTTTAGGGGTTAATAACTTTATTAGGTTGCGGCGGGGTACGGGAGCGGCGGTTTAGGGGTTAATAGCTTTTTTATTGTTAGGATAGTGAGGGGGGATAGCGGATAGAGGGTTAGACGTGTCGGGCTTTGTTAGGGAGGCGTGTTAGACTTGTCGGGCTATGTTAGGGAGGCGTGTTAGACAGTGCGGGTGTTTTAGACTTTAGTCAGGTTTTATAGGCGCCGGCAGTTTCTAACGTGCCGCAAGTCACTGGCGACGCCAGAAATTTGTACTTGCACAGATTTCTGGACATCGCTGGTTTGTCAGACTTACGGCACGTTAGCATCTGACGGCGACTTATATAGGATAGCTCGAGTTGCGAGCTGAAACTGCGGGCGACGCCGGTTCCCTCACTTGCGCCGCAAACTGCGATCTATATCAGATCGCGCCCCTAAATTCCAAGTGGTTAGGTTTATTTAAATTACTGACAGCATTTTAATTTTTATTGGTAGATTTTTTTGCTAGTTTGGAATGCTGTGACCCCTCACCTCTAACTGAGGTTTTCCATCTATGGAAAACCTCGGTTGGGGGTGAGGGGTCACAGCATTCCAAACTAGCAAAAAAATCTACCAATAAAAATTAAAATGCTGTCAGAAATTGGTGTTCCCGTTACCCCATATTTTTTTTCTGGAACATCTTTAAGGCTTTTTAGACCACTCCTTGTCCTTCCTTTCCATTGAAATATGTTTTCTTAGAAAGTTAGGACACAGATTGGTCCAGAGTTATTTTGCACCTTTAAGGATTCTGAAAATTAGATCTATTTTAATACATTTAAAACAAGTTATATTTTAAATGAATGAGCATAAGAACATTTTCCTCTTTGATTACAAATTATAAAAAAAAAACATAAAGAAGAGAAGGGAGAAAGCAATACAAAAAAAAAAAAAAAACAATAAAAAAGTTAGTGGTTTCTAGGAAACCTGATCTTGTTGTTTTCTCTAAAGACATAGCATATTTGAATATATGAGACAATTTATAGACCTTGGATTGTCTAGTCTTAATACATATATACTTCTCTTTACCCATATAAGTAGGCTGACCATATTGCCGCTTTAAAAAGGGACACATATGAAAAATACATATGTGAGGGCTGTTTTCAGGGCTGTTTAAAGAAATGGTTTTGTATAAGAACCCTCACATATGTATTTTTCATATGTGTTCCTTCTTAAAGCGGCAATATGGTCAGCCTACATATAAGTTGCACATATTTTTAAGATAATTTAATAGATTTCATACAATCTCTACATAAAATATATATATATATACTAATTTCTTGCTACATGTAATTTATATCTAAAATTTTATTTTGATATTTTCAGTATATAGATTTATTTTGAGAATTAAACATAGTTGTTATTCAGAGCCACCAGAGGGCACTGTTGTATAATAAAGTTATAGTTATTCAATAGATTTTCACTGAAATAATAAAAAAGATGAATACTATTTTGCTAAATATTTCTTCTCACTTTCCACATGGCAAATGTCACCAATGCATGCAGATGGCATAATAATTCAGAAAGGTTTGCAAGGTTTATTGGCCAGATTTTGTTAACAAAGCAACAACACCTGGTACTTTTGTTGCAATCAGTTTTTCTCACTGCTCTTCAGCAATCACTATATACTATAGGGCATTACTTAAAATGTTTTTATATAAGAATCTAAATATAGAAACTGTGCTTGTTTATTTATGTCTGTGTCAGCAACCTATGATAAACATATGTTTTGCAGATTACAAGACAAGACATTAAAAAGGACATTTTTTTTCTTTTTGTTGTATCTAAAATATTGCATGTTTTATACAGTAGGTATTGCAATTATTATTATTATTTTTACTATTGTTATTGCTATTATTACTACTATTGTTATTATCATTACTATTTTAACTGGATTTTTTCATAATGAAAAATATATATATTTTTTTGTCACTGTCTCCCATTAGAGCTTCTTAGCCATTGAGCATTTCCTGTTTCAAAATTAAAATGAGCAGCTATAACCTAACCATTTCTATGTAACTAAGGCTACTTTATCATGTTTAAATTGTGGTCTGTCATAAGTCTGACATAAATTTGTTGAGTTTAATGTCCCTTTAACATTTGAGATGCCATTTCCACCTAGGCGTAAACTGTGTATCAATTTAAAGAGACGTGAAACCCACATTTTATTTTCCATGATTCAGATAGAGAATTCAATTTTAAAAAAGTTTCCAATTTGCTTCTATTATGAAATTTGCTTAATTCTTCAGTTATTCTGTTATATCTGGATGAGTAGCATGCACGTGTCTCGAGAACTTCATGACAGGAAATAGTGCAGCCATCATTCTTGCAAAACTGCCTTTGCACCTAGCAATCAACAAGCACTCAATGCTTCTATCATCCATAATGCCACTAGTGTCAGTTTCTCTCTAGCAACCAAGGGCTATCCCCTGATCTGTAGATATGGAGTGTACTATCCCCTGATCTCCCACATACATCCTTGACACTTGACATCTAAAGAACTTCTACCCAAGGAATTCTTTCATTTCAAACCCTCCTTGCAAATACTTCTACTCTAAAACAACAAAACACCTTAAAGGGACACTAAACCCACATTTTTTTCTTTCATGATTCAGATAGGGCATGCAATTTTAAGAAACGTTCTCTTTACTCCTATTATCAATTTTTCTTTGTTCTCTTGGTAGCTTTATCTTATTGGTATCTAAGCTTAAGAGCCGGCCCATTTTTGGTTCAGGACCCTGGGTAGCGCTTGCTGATTGGTGGCTACAGGTTGTATATGCAAACCTTTGTATTGAGCTCTCTCACCACATATATTCCAATCCACCAACAGTTTTTACACACATTTAAATTAATTTTTCTGATTCAACAGTCTTACCTTCTAGAAAACTATTTTGCTGTGAATCTACAGCCTTCAGACAATTTTAATCAACCAATTATAGATTGAAAAATGTTTGCAAAATAGCATTGTTTATTTTGTCCCCTTTTTATAATTGAATTCTGAAAATTGTGGGCTTTCAAAGTGGATGTGCTATATGTCCCCCAGTCATTGGTTGCACATTTTAGTGACTCAATTATATCTGTCCCTAATTGGATTCAGCACAAAAAGAAACATAGTGCCTATTGCTTTAAATAAAATCTGATTATATAATATAATTTTAAAAATTACATTTGCATATTATTTTTATGGTAATCTTTGTTATGCACAATTATATTAAATATTTAATTGTACTAATCTTTGTTGTTATTATTAGATAAGGGAAAAACTGCAAAACCATTATACTATAATCATTAATAGTTAATTAATTGGTATTGCCTGCTAATGTTTGCTTCTGTGTAGACAGAAAAGAGAAGAAGACATATTGGTAACCTTATGTATGCCACTTTGATGTACACACACCTGTGAGTAAATTTATTATGTGCGTTCACAGCTTTTTTTACAGCTTCTTTTTACTCTCCCTCACTTAAAAAGTGGAGAGATCAATCGCCCCGACACTTGCTCATTGAGGAAATTAACATGCCCTGCTCTATGATTGACATGCCCTGCTCCAGCACAATTGGATGTACCAGAGCAGGCAGTGACATTGCACAAGTGGCAATTGCAGGCATACAGGTTCACTACTTGCGAATCTGTGCATCTACAGGGATGGTAAATTTAACCCCTCAAAAACTATAAAAAAATCTATCCACATAATGTCAGGTTCTCTTCATAAAATACTTTTAATTTTTAAAATAGACATTTTAAAAAAAACACATCTGGCACATAAAGTCACTTGGGGTGAAAAATAGAATCGTCAGCAGACACTCAGAACTCAAACGTCCAGTCTGTAGCCAGTTTACACACAGCGTGTGTCAGCTACAAAGTATCTACCAGATTCAGTCCAAATCGTTGCAACAAATTCAGCTGGTTCTCTGCCCCACCTGATGATATAAACACTGACGTATGTTTCTCCCTGTGATCATTCTATGTTTTCTAGAGATGTGCAGCCACAAAATTTTCATTTCGGACAAAATTTTCGTTCCGAATATTTATGGAAATTGGTTCCCAAAATATTCGGTGGCTGCTCTATTCGCTATTCGTTTAGTTTAAAATGAAACAAATACTGAATTTTACTTAAACATTTACTTTTGTTTTCAATAAAACAATGTAAATGTTTTAAAGCTACAGATGAAAAGTTCACCTGCAGCTACAATACTTACCTTTATGTGCTCTGAAGAGCATGGAGAGTATGGAGAGTCCTTCAAAAAAATAAATTAAGTAAACAAACTAATACTGAGGATTTTCGTCATTTTGTTTTCATTTTCTTTTATTTTCATTGGGCATTCATTCAGATTTTCGTTTAGTTAAAACAAAACAAAAAATCCTATTTTCGCAAACTATTGCCTAGATTACAAGTGTTGCGCTAAACAGGGTGCGAAACTAACGCCAAAAAAGTTATTTCAACACCTGAAGTGCGGAATGAAAAATCTCCATAACGCAACCCCATTAATGTCTAAGGTGGAAAAAAAAGTCATGTTTAAAACTAACACCATAACATAAACCCCAAGTCTAAACACCCCTAATCCACAACCCGACAACGCTGACACTTAAATAAAGTTATTAACCCCTAATCCACCGCTCCCGACATCACCAACACTAATAAAAGCTATTAACCCCTAATCTGCCACTCCCCGACATCGCCACCACTAAATAAAATGATTAACCCCTAAACCTCTGGCCTCCCATATCGCTGCTACTAAATAAACCTATTAACCCCTAAACCTCCGACCCCCACATTGCCGCCACTAAATAAACCTATTAACCCTTACACATCGCAAAACACTAAATTAAACTATTTACCCCTAAACCTAAGTACCCCCTAACTTTAAATTAAAATTACAATATAACTATCTTAAAATAAATAAAAACTTACCTGTGAAATAAAAAAATCCTATATTTAAACTATAAATTAACCTAACATAACTATTCTAATAAAATAAAAAAAATACCAATTAAAAAATCTAAATTACAAATTTAAAAAAACCTACGAAATAAAATTAAAAATCTAAAATTACAAAAAATAATAAACACTAAATTATGAAAAATAAAAAAAACCCACTAAGCTTACAAAAATAATAAACAAAATGATCAAAAATTAAAACAATTACACCAAATCTAATAGCCCTATAAAAATAAAAAAGCCCCCCAAAAATAAAAACATCCCCTAACTAACAATAGACTACCAATAGCCCTTAAAAGGGCGTTTTGTAGGGCATTGCCTTAAGTTAAACAGCTCTTTTACCTGGAAACAAAATACAAAGTCCCCCCAACAGTAAAACCCACTACCCAACCAACCCCCCAAAATAAAAAACCTAATTCTACAAAAAAACTAAAAAAAACTAAGCAACCCATTGCCCCTAAAGGGGCCTTTGTATTGGCATTGCCCTTAAATAGACATTCAGCTCTTTTACACTGCCCTTAAAATGGTAATCAGCTCTTTTAGAATTTGCCCATCCCTATTCTAAAAAAAACCCACCCAAAGAACTAAAAAAAAAAAACTAACACTAACTCCATAAAATCTACTCACGGTTCCTGAAGTCCGGACATCCATCTTCATCCAGGCTGCAAGAAGTCTTCATCCAGGAGGTGTTCAAATCAGCCAATAGGATTTAAGTAGCTCTCATCCTATTGGCTGTTTTGAATAGCCAATAGCATATCAGAAGCTCTCATCCTATTGGCTGATTTGACTTTGAATAATCAAATCAGCCAATAGGAATGCAAGGTACACAATTTTGAAATGACTACCTTGCATTCAACTTCAGTGTACGGCAGTGACCGTATGAAGAGGATGCTCCGTGCAGGATGTCTTCGCCGTCAAGGATAGCTCCGCTCTGCGCTGCCAGGATGAAGATAGAAGATGTCCCAGAGATGGATGAAAGTGTCGCCGCCTGGATGAAGACTTCTCGTCACCTGAATGAAGATGGATGTCCGGACTTCAGGAACTGTGAGTAGATTTTATGGGGTTAGTGTTAGTATTTTTTTTTGGAGGAGTTTATTTTTTAAATTTGGAATGGGCAAATTCTAAAAGAGCTGATTGCCCTTTTAAGGGCAATGCCCATACAAAAGTTTATTATTTTTTGTAAGCTTAGTGTTTTTTATTTTTCGTAATTTAGTGTTTATTATTTTTTGTAATATTAGATTTTTTTAATATTTTTTGGTAGTGCTAGTTTTTTTTACATTTGTAATTTAGGTTTTTAATTGGTAGTATTTTGTTATTTTATTAGAATAGTAATGTTAGGTTAATTTATAGTATAATCTTAGGTTAATTTTTTTTTCACAGGTAAGTTTTTATTTATTTAAATATAGTTATATTGTAATTTTAATATAAAGTTAGGTGGTGCTAGGTTTAGGGGTTAATAGTTTAATTTAGTGTTTTGCAATGTGAGGGGGCCAGTGATCTCGGGGGTTAATAGGTTTAGTTCAGTATTTTCGATGTGGGGGCTGGAGGTTTAGGGGTTAATACTTTATTATACTGTTGGCAAAGTGGGGGGCTGGAGGGTTAGGGGTTAATAGGTTTATTTAGGTGTCAGCAATGTCGGGGAGCGGAGGATTATGGGTAAATAAGTTTTATTAGTGTTGGTGATGTCGGGGAGCAGCGGTCTAGGGGTTAATACATTTAAATAGTGTTGGCGTTAATAACTTTATTTAATAGTCGCGATGTGGGTGGGCGGCAGATAAGGGTTAATAGATTTAATATAGTGTTTGAGATGCGGGAGGGTGGCGGTTAAGGGGTTAATAGGTAGTTTATGGGTGTTAGTGTACTTTGTAACATTTGAGTTATGAGTTTTGTGAAACATTTTTGTTTTGCAAAATCCATAACTACTGGTCTCAGTAGTTATGATACTAGTATCGGTATCAGTGCTGATACCAAGTATTTGCATGAGTACTTGTACTCGTGCAAATGCACCGATACTTAAACGGATACCTCCAATTCCTACCCATACGCCATCTTGTGGCATTTTTCAAACTGCATGTTCCCATTTCATTTTAAGCTGGAGTGGAGACTTAACTAAAAATAGTTCTGCCAATACAAATTGCTGTTATTTGTATTATTGTACATAAGAGCAGTCATTCAGACAAACCCCTGAAGTACTGGGCAGTTAATAAACTGAGATTTAATGGCCCAAAAATATCTTTCTAACCCATGCAGTAGTGTGAAAAGTGAAAGATTGTTCAGCTTAGCGTCAAACGTCCTTGCTTTTAGCAGAAACAGACTTATAGCTGAACATGCAGAGATGCTTCTGTTCCTTAATAAGAACTTTCCACTAACTTATGAAAAAATATTCTAATTGCTAGATTGCCTGTTATACTACTAGTTCTCCTCTTGCACAATTATGCTCAAAACATACTGTACTCTGAGAAACAACCTTAGCCAGGGCTGGACTGGGAATAAAAAGCAGCCCTGGAAAAATATGAAGGCCAGCCCTATTTTCTGTTGAGTCAGTAGAATGCAAATGCCCCATTTTTTTCAAAGAGGATTACTGGGATACTCCTTCCTCAATATTATTTTCAGAATTAGATTATATTACTTTGTATTAAGTACAAATGTCAGATTGATGAGTTATATAGGTACCCTACAACCCAATTGCATCCAATAATCCCCCATTTAAATTGCAGCTTTCCAGCCCTAGCTGCTGCAGCTGTTATTTATTGTTGTTATTATTAACATGTTATTGTAATATTATTATTTATAAACATGTTCTGTAAACTTTGTGACCACAAGCACATAAAACTGTTTTATTATTTCAAAATGTCTTTTGAGATACAGTTCATAATGTAAAGAAGTGATCTTAAATCATTACTTGTGCTAGGTAAACTGTCATGACAAAAAAAAGTATCGGTAATTGGTATTGGTGAGTATTTGAAAAATAGTATCGGTACTTGTACTCGGTCTTAAAAAATGGTATTGGTGCAACCCTAGAACCTAGTGATGACGTATAGATTGAGAAGAGAAGGGGACCGAGGACAGAGCCTTGCGGTACTCCAGCAGAAAGTGGTGATGGGGCAGAGGAGGCCCCAGAGAAGGCTGCACTGAAGGTAAGGTTTGATAGGTAGGAAGAGAGCCACGAAAGGGCTGTGTCACAGATGCCGAAGGATTGGAGGGTTTGGAGCAAAAGAGGGTGGTCGTCAGTGTCAAAAGCTGCGGAAAGATCAAGGAGGATAAGCAGAGAGAAGTGGCCTTTTGATTTTGCTGTAAGTAGGTTGTTGGTGACCTTAACAATAGCTGTCTCTGTGGAGTGAGAGAGACGAAATCCAGATTGCAGTGGGTCAAGAAGGGAGTTTAATGTAAGGAAATGGGATAGGCATGCATATACTAGTTTTTCGAGAAGCTTTGAAGCAAGAGGGAAATTGGGCGGTAGATGGATGGGGAGGTAGGATCAAGGGAAGGTTTTTTGAGGATAGGTGTGACCAGTGCATGTTTCATCAATTAGGGAAATGTACCAGTGCTGAGGGAGAGGTTGAAAATGTGTGTTAGTATAGGGGTAAGGGTAGCAGAGAGGGAGGGGAGTAGCTGTGAGGGGATAGGGTCAAGGGGACAGGTAGTGAGGTGAGAGCGCAGTATAAGTGCCGAAACTTCTTCCTCAGTAACAGGGGAGAATGAACTAAGTTTCAGGTTATGAGGGTTGTGGTTGAGTGAGAGCATTTGAGGGGGGAGAGAATGGAATTATGTTGAGAGCAGATTTCATGTCTGATGGAGTCAATTTTGTTAATGAAGTGACTGGCAAAGTCTTGAGCTTACAGAGAAGTTGTATTAGGAAGTGGGGGAGGGCGGAGGAGAGTATTGAAAGTGGAGAACAGACGTTTTGGGTTTGAACAAAGATTAGAGATAAGAGTAGAGAAGTAGTGTTGCTTGTGGAGATTAAGGGCAGAATAGTAGGAGTTCAAGATGAATTTGTAATGAAGAAAATCAGCTGAACTCCGTGATTTTTTCCAATGCCGTTCAGCAGTACGGGAACATATGCGTAGGTACCGTGTCAGAGGAGTATGCCAGGACTGGGGATGAGTGTGTGATTTCCGAGCAATGGTAAGAGGGGCGAGATTGTCAAGGACGGATATAAGGGTGGAATTATAGTGGCAGATAGATTGTTCAGGGCAGGAAAATTAGGAGAAGGATGAGAGGAGTGGTTTAAGGGAATTAGCAAGTTGTTGCTGATCTAAAGACATAATGCTTCTGTGAAGTTTGGTGTGAGGAGTAGAAGGAGGGAGAGTTGTAGGAAGGGATGATGAGATGGTGGTCAGAAAGAGGAAAAGGGGAGTTTGAGAAGTTTGAGCGAGTGCATTGATAGCTAAAGATCAGGTCAAGAGTGTGACCGTCTTTGTGAGTGGGAGAAAGAGGAAGTGAGTTGCAGAAGTTGTTTAGCAGATGAGGCAGTGGGATTGTTAAGGGGGATGTTGAAGTCGCCAAGAATGAGGGAAGGGGTGTCTGAGGAAAGGAAATAGGGTAGCCAGGCAGCCAAGTGATCTAGAAATTGAGTTGAGGAGCCAGGGGGTCGGTATATGACTGCAACACGTACAGAGAGAGGGGACAATAAGCAAATCATGTGGGTTTCGAATGAGGGAAAAGTGAGGGAAGAGATAGGATGTATTTGTTGAAAGGTGCAACGAGAGGAAAGTAAAATACCTACACCACCTCCTTGTCTATTACCAGAATTAGGAATGTGGCTGAAGTGGAGACCCCCATGTGACAGAGCAGCAGTGGATGCTGTGTCTAGGGGAGAGAGCCAGGTTTCTGTTAGGGCCAGAAGGTTGAGGGAGCGGGAGATGAAGAGGTCATGTATAGAAGTGAGCTTGCTGCAAACAGAGCGAGAGTTCCAGAGTGCACAAGTGAAAGGGGTAGTGGCTTTAGATGCAAGAGGAATGTGAGTAAGGTATGCAGAGTTTTGATTTCTGAGTCTATGGGATGGTACACATGGATGTGCACGACTTGTCAGTGGTTGGGGACCAGGATTAGGGGAGATGTCACCAGCAGTAAGTAGAAGCAAGAGGGAGAGTTACATGAGATGAGATACAGATTTGCAGTAGTGAGACTGCTTTTGAGATGAGCTGCAGGGGGGAGAGAGAGTGTTTAGGAATAGGTAAAGTTCATGAGTACAAAAGTAAGGTGAGTTTAAGAGAGATGGGCTAATGAACAGTGCAGGTGGAGAGGGAGAAGGAGTAATTGAATAGTGTAGTTTGTTATAGAGACAAAGGGTAGCAAAAAGGAATATGAATATATTGAGCATTTTTACAGAATTGGAAACCAGTTAAAAACATAAGACACAGAATTACTACATTATTGATCTTACATTCATGAAGGTGTGATCCTGTTTATAAATTAAATAATGTAGGCATAAGCACTAACATGCTTGAACTTTCGGCTCCCTATAAAAAACCTGTTATAAAGTGATTTAATGATCTCATTAGAACATCCTCTTTAAAGATACAATAATGCAATGAAGTGTTTTCACAATTTACATTTTCAGTATCATTATTATCAGTTTTTTGTTGAGTGCCAACAGATTCTGCAATGCTATAAACATTGATATGATGTGCAAATGTAGCATTTATAGAAGACAAAGTTGCACTGTTGTAAATCAGCTCCTATGAAGGTGATCTACAAAACAGCTGGGCTCATAGGCTTACATGCTATGGGGGTTCAAGGTGATAATAAAAGGAGGAGAGGAACTGAAGTAAGAAAAGGTTAGTGTATATTGTATTCATCCGCGAACAGTAAAGTTTTAAGGAGCACTTGAAACTTTTAAAATCCAGAGAGAGTGTTGTGGAATGAGACAGAGAGGTCCACAAAATAGGGGACATTCTTGGAGAAGTCCTGTAGATGGGAATGGAAAGAGGTAAAAAGACGAGGAGAGCAGTAGATCATGAATGGAGTGAAGGAGTGAAGGAGATGGGAGGTAGAGTATATGGAGGTAGAGTATATGGAGATGAGGTCAGAGATATAAAAGGGAGCAGTGTTATGTAGGGTTTTGAATGTCAGAGTCAGGAGTTTCTGTTTAATTCTGGAGGCTAGAGGAAGCCAGTGAAGGGATTTGCAGAGAGGAGCAGTAGATGAATAGTGGCATGTAAGGAAGATGAGCCTGTCAGAGGCTGTCATGATATAACTCCAATTACTCACAGCAAGAGAGCCATTGTATATTTTGCTGCTGGCACTGAACAGGGATTAGTGCAATCTGCTATACCCGATGCGAGAACTGCATCTTGTCCATCCTTGATCTGTTTGCCCAGCAAGGCAGCCACTTACCTTGAGGTTCCTTCCCTTTCACCCTTGCTTAACTCTTTTTATGCGTCTCTGCCCATTCTGCCATTAATCCAGTTACCAGGCTTGAGGCTTACAGCACAACAGTATACAAACATACACAAGAGCACCAGAAATCTTTGTGGTGAAAGTGAAGTTCTCAGGGTGGATAGCTGTCATCCCCCAACATTACTTAGGAGAATAGTCAGATTACAGATGATCAGGACAATGAGGAATAACTCTGACAGTGCTACAGGGGTCTCCCAGTTTGAAGGAGTAAAAGAGAGATTCCTCCAGAGAGGTTACTAACTGCAAATAGTGACCAGTACTCTTGAGGAAGTCTCATCACTTACCCAAGATGATCTCATTAAAAAAAAATCAAAGATACCAGACGGGAATAAGTTAATAATGGCCACTACCTTCGCACCTAATACCACTGATGCAGGGAGAATTTTGAGGACACACTGGCCAGTGGTGGCATAGGACCCCAGACTTCCATTCACACAAAACCTCACACCTATGGTGGCATACAAAATATGGACTAACTTGCGTGATATGTTGGTTAGAACAGACCCTAAGCCGAGCTACATGGTCAAGCCCAAAGTGAATTTTAAGGGTTCATTTAGGTGCCTTGGGTGCACTACATGCAATGGTCTGATTGCAACCAAAACCTTCCATCACCCACACATGAATCGGACGTACACCATTGGACACTCATTATCTTGTAATACCACACATGGGGTTTATCTATTATTCTGTCCATGCTCGAGCTTCTACATTGGAAAGACCATTGGCACACTACGTGAGAGGATGGCAAATAAAAGGTGGGCTATCCGGCTAGCCCTTGAGAAAGGCGAATCAGAACAACTGGTCGTGAGACACTGTGCTATGATGTCACATCCAGTATCATCTATTCGTTACATCCTGATTGACCATATACCAAGGCTGGACAGGGGAGGCGACAGCAACAAAGCACTCCTGATCCGTGAGGCTGAGTGGATATATAGGCTTGGCACTGTACACCCTTGGAGTTTGAACTCGACACCAGATTTCAAGTCATTGATCTAACATGGAGTTACATATCAGGGGTGCAAACCTTGGCAGTGTGGACCTAGTGTGGTTAATGATAGCAGCATGCCCACAGAGTGGGTATGTGAGTCTTTCAAAGTCCCTATGGCCTCTATGTTTCCGGAGCTAGTATAGGTTCTGAAAACTGCGGGTGGAACACATCATGCCATTGTAGTAGTCACCATCAGAAGAAATCACTCCTTTGATCTCACTATGTACTGAATGGTCTCGCTATAACACCCTTTTTTTGGGATAGGCCATAAGTGGATAGGTACAACAGACCAGGGGTGCCGTCTTCTGGGCCTTTACCCAGGTAGGATGAGACATATGGGCCTGGAGTGCCTAAATAATCAGATCAATATTCCCCTTTGGGGATTTGTTTGTATAAGTCCATCAATACACACTATTGAGAGGGGATGGCTAAAAGATCGGTCACTCTCTATTTTTTGTACTATTATCAAAATAGCCTTGGATGTATGTGTGCATACTTGAAGATGTCTATTTGTGTTGCCGGGACAGGTTACAGAAATATACCCATATTCTTATTGGGCACATATGTCTATTTGTGGCTATGTAGACGTATGCGTGTATACATAAATATTGTTTTCTGTGTTTGGATGGGTTATACTCTACATTGTTGCAATTTATATAAAACAATTGAGTAATGTGTATTAGGATATATATATATATTGATTATTTGTGTATGATATATGATACCTTTATACATATTTGTCCAGCTCAGGCTAACTGGGAGATACATAAAAATTGTGATAAAGACAGTTATTAGTATCCACTATGAAGAAATGCGACAGAGTTTACTATGGGCTTTTAAACAATTTTGAATAGTAATTTTAAGTAAGTGTGTATCCACCTATGCCAAGAAAAATGAATATGCACATATGTAGATAGGTCAAGTCACTTGGTACGTTAAGTGTTGGTTATTACATGATATCATTAGTATGAATATCTGCAAACTTAATTCAATATGAGACTAGTAAGCGATTTAAGTAAATCACATTAAGACCATATATAACCAGCATATGCTATTGAGGTTGCATATATGAGTATAGTAAGCAGTTTAAGTAAACCACACTAAGACCGTACATAACCAGCATATGCTATTGAGGTTGCATATTAGATTTGCAGACACAGTGCACACTATGGGGGAACACATTGTAGTTTACAAAACAGCTTGGTATCCATGACAACATTCTATTCACTGGATAGGCCGGTATAACTCTGCCTCTGCTATAATGCTTGTAATGAGTCAAGCCTATGGGAGCCAAGGACTCAGTAACAGAGGGTAATGTTGGTTAAGTATTAAATAATCCTTTGTCAATACGATCTAGTAGACATAGGACTTACAATTTAGCACACAGGCCAGTGGAGTTAGCATAAGTACACACTGCACTGCTGCATACTAAGATGAGGTTGTACACAAAGAAGAGCGGATGCACTAAGCTGTTTTTGGGATCACATATTTATCTATATAGCGTTATAGAGATGCCATGCTTTTCATAATTTTATACAAGTGTTTAGATTTATTATGTTCACTGACATTGTGCAGTTTTGTTTATGTATTAGATTATATTCAATTTTTTTTCTGTACTGGAAGTGATTTAATGGCAACTTCCATTTTTACAATGTAATGGAATGCATTGTTTGTGTTCCAGCACGGCACTTTGGCGCCACTTATGTATATGTTTGACATGCTGATGAAGGAGAGGATTTCTCCCAAAACGTTCCATTAAATTGATTGGTGTTTTGAGCAAGTCCTGAGAGTGCCTTCGTTTTTTTATTCTAGGATTTACATTTTTACACCCAGGCGGTTGACAACAGGAGGGTTGGGCTGTAGACTGGACATTTGGTATATATATATATATATATACAGGACTTCTCCAGACTGGCTCATCTTGTGAAACTCTCTGCCTCGCTCCACAAGACTCTCCCCTAGTTTGAAAGCTTCAAACGCTCCCTAAAGACTCTATGTTCAGGGATGTATACAACCTATGCTAACCTTACCTTATACCAGTTTCTCTCCTCCATTGCTATCACCTGAACTCCCTTAGCATGTAAGCCTAAGAGTCCAGCTCTATGTATATCACCTTCTTAAGAGCTGACTACAACAGTGCAACTCTTGGTAGGGCCCTCTACCCATATGATCCCTATATTTGTTTTGTTGTACTCCGCCTTTGGTTATAGCGCTGCAGAATCTGTTGGCGCTCTACAAATAACCGATAATATATATATATATATATATATATATATATATATATATATGTATATGTGTGTACATATGTATTTAATTATTTATGTTTTTACTGTATATGTACTGTATATATTTAACATTCCAATGTTCTTCACTTAGAGAAAAATGTCCTTTTTATTGTAAATACATTTTTATTATATATATATAAATATTGGTATATACCTATACCTGTGTCTCTATTCTTATACATTTTTAGATGTATAAAAAGATTTGTCACTCTCTATTTTTTGTACTATTATCCGAATAGCCTTGGATGTATGTGTGCATACTTGAAGATGCCTATTTGTGTTGCCGGGACAGGTTACAGAAATATACCCATATAAAACAATTGAGTAATGTGTATTAGGATATAGATATATTGATTATTTGATATATGATACCTTTACACATATTTTTCCAGTTCAAGCTAACTGGGAGATACATAAAAATTGTGATACAGACAGTTATTAGTATCCACTATGAAGAAATGCGACAGAGTTTACTATAGGCTTTTAAACAATTTTGAATAGTAATTTTAAGTAAGTGTGTATCCACCTATGCCAAGAAAAATGAATATGTACATATGTAGATAGGTCAAGTCACTTGGTATGTTAAGTGTTGGTTATAATATGATATCATCAGTGTGAATATCCGCAAACTCAACTTAATATGAGACTAGTAAGCGGTTTAAGTAAATCACACTAAGACCTTATATAACCAGCATATGCTATTGAGGTTGCATATATGAGTATTGTAAGCAGTTTAAGTAAACCACACTAAGACCGTACATAACCAGCATATGCTATTGAGGTTGCATATTAGATTTGCAGACACAGTGCACACTATGGGGTGAACACATTGTAATTTACAAAACGGCCCGGTATCCATGACAACGGTCTATTCACTGGATAGGCCTGCATAACTCTGCCTCTGCTATGATACTTGTAATGAATCAAGCCTATGGGAGCCAAGGACTCAGTAACAGAGGGTAATGTTGGTTAAGTATTAAATAATCCTTTGACAATATGATCTAGTAGACATAGGACTTACAATTTAGCCAAAATAGACACCCCCACAGACACAGAAAAAATAAAGAAATACCCACAGAGAATAAGGAGGAAACAAACATACAGATATCTACAAAAGCCGTGATTAATTTTCTCAGGTTATACGTTAAGTCAGGACGAGGAGAGGGTATTATCACGAGGACTAAGTTTTTCTCCATCTTGTAACTTTAATCTGTTTCAGACCATATCAGATCTTAACAAATTTGTGAGATTGCTCACTCTCAAAAAACATTTTTTGAAAGAGGGATCTGAATCAGAGTTGTCTCCAGATGAAGAAAACACCATCTCCCCTATTGTCCCAGAGGACAACATTGAGTATGACTTGACTTTTGGGGATAGATGTTGCATACAAGATATGGAGGATTTACAACTGGTGGATAATGATAGCACCATATATGGTCCATCCTCTCAGGATATAGATGTGTCTAAATTAAAAAATAGGTGTACTTTTTATCCAGTTCAGACCAGATGTAACTCTCTGGATATTTTTCAACAAACAATAGAAAATCAATTAATTAAATTAGACTCTGAATTAAGGACTACACCCGCACCATCTGAGAGTGAGAATAGTGTTAGGACTAACAGGACACATAATATCAAAAATAATTTTACTGAGTCTGATAACAGGGCTTTACGACAATTATCCTCAAATAAGGATCTCGTTTTTCGAGAATCAGATAATGGGGGCAACCTAGTGATTTTAAATAGCCAAGATTATGTCCTGTAGGCCTCTCGTCAACTATCCGACACAAATACCTATTGTGTCCTTACCACCCTTTTTGAGGGTCGTTTCTATCTCCAAAGATGTGGAACAGCTATGGGCGCTAAATTTGCGCCATCATACGCCAACCTTTTCTTAGGTTGGTAAGAGCTCTTCCACATCTTTGGAGATAGAAACCCTTTTCATACAAATATCGTCTATTACGGGCGGTACATAGACAATTTGGTTTTTGTATGGGTTGGCGAACATGATTCTATCAACAGATTTCATAATTATGTATCATACAATAATTTGAATCTCACATTCACTATTGAGTCTAGTACCGAATCTTTAAACTTTCTAGATGTGACAATGAGACCAATTGATGGAAACATCCAAGTAGAATTTTATCACAAACCCACTTCGGGCAATAGCATTCTAAAATATGATTCTTGCCATCCTCCACACCTTTTGAGATCTATTCCTAAGAGTCAACTCATTAGGGTAAAGCGTAATTGTTCTGATCCCATTACATATGAATAAAAAGCAATTGACCCTATGGAGAGGTTAAGATTACGTGGCTATCCACAAGCAGTATTAAAACAAGCCAAATTGACTGTAGATAAAATTCCCAGGACTGACCTGCTTATATATAAAAAGGATACCAAGAAGAAAAAATATTCTTCCACTCCCATTTTTACCACACCATATAGTCTTGATTATGGTAAAATGTGTGATCTAATCAAACAAAGTCTTCCCATACTCCAAAATGATGAAAGGTTGAGTAAGATTGTGCAGGGGGGTTGCAAATGTGTGTCACATAAAGCAAAAACATTGAGAAATATTTTGTCTCCTTCCATGTTGCCCAAAGTAACAAGTGGTACATGGTTGCAGAAACGCAATGGTTGTTTTAAATGTAATGCATCTAGATGCAAGACTTGCTCACATATCATTCAGGGCAACACCTTTAGATCTGAGGCACTTGATAAAGAATGTGATATATACGCTATTTTATACATTGCAACAGTACCCATGTGGTATATCTTTTGACATGCCAATGATGTAAGATACAGTATATAGGTCGCACCAAGATGTCCTTAAAGGACCGGTTTATGGAGCACCTTAGATCCATTGAGGATCCTGAGTCTAAAACACCAATAGCTAAGCATTTTAGATTTAATCACAATTCAGATAATGCATTACTTAAGGTTCAAGGTATTGATTTAATACCCAGGCATCCCAGAGGTGGAAATAGAGAAAAGAAACTAGATGAAAGAGAGGTCTTTTGGATTCCCCACCTAAAAACTAGGGTGCCCACAGGATTAAATTCCAGAATGGACGTTAATATGTTTATCAAACATTAAAAATTACAAAATTAATCAGAGTACTCTAACTCATATACGCATACATACATTTTTTTAAATAATTTGAAAAATTTACATGGTTTACTAGTGCAATTTACAGCAATATCATGAATTCAGTATAAGAATGTATATATATTTTTCATACAAACATAATTTTTATTTGTGTAGTCTTATATGATATATTTTTTCAAAAGACTGTATTTATACTTAAGTTGCTGTAAATAACTAGATGTGTGCATATACAAGTGTTACAAAACTGTTTAGTATTAGGATAGAGCTTCACCATAATTTTTGGGCTGTGCCATATTTGGTGGAGGTATTATAGGGGTTAATTTTGACATTTTAATTGATGTTTTCTCATTGGGTGCTATATCCTTTATAATGAGCTTACTCACCACCTGTTCTCCATCAGTGAACAAGTGCCCCAGAGGCATGAAACACGTATGATGCCACAGGAGGGTGATGTTCCCCTTGTTTCCCTTTGCTAATATGTGTTTTTATTGGGCTGCTGTATACGGATATGTTTTTAAGCTCACTTACTCAGTCCCTTGGAGTGCCGAGGAGTTCTTTGTTTCCTTCTATTGATGGACATATACAGACAAATCCCCAAAGGGGAATATTTATATGATTATTCAGGCACTCCAGGCCCATATGTCTCATCTTACCCGGGTAAAGGCCCAGAAGACTACACCCCTGGTCTGTAGTACCTCTCCTCTTATGGTCTATCCCAAAAAAGGGAACCATTCAGTACATAGTGAGATCAAAGGAGTGATTACTTCTGATGGTGACTACAATGGCATGGTGTGTTCGACCCGCAGTATTAAGAACTTATACTAGCTCTGGATACATACAGGTCATAGGTACTTCGAAGGACTCACATACCCAGTCTGTGGGCATGCTGCCATTATTAACCACACTATGTCCACACCACCAAGGTTTGCACCCCTGGTATGTAAATCCATGTTAGATCAATGACTTGAAATCTGGTGTACAGTGCCAAGCCTATATATCCACTCAGCATCACGGATCAGGAGTGCTTTGTTCCTGTCGCCTCCCCTGTCCAGCCTTGCAAATAGTGACCAGTACTCTTGAGGAAGTCTCATCACTTACCCAAGATGATCTCATTAAAAAAAAATCAAAGATACCAGACGGGAATAAGTTAATAATGGCCACTACCTTCGCACCTAATACCACTGATGCAGGGAGAATTTTGAGGACACACTGGCCAGTGGTGGCATAGGACCCCAGACTTCCATTCACACAAAACCTCACACCTATGGTGGCATACAAAATAGGGACTAACCTGCGTGATATGTTGGTTAGAACAGACCCTAAGCCGAGCTACATGGTCAAGCCCAAAGTGAATTTTAAGGGTTCATTTAGGTGCCTTGGGTGCACTACATGCAATGGTCTGATTGCAACCAAAACCTTCCATCACCCACACATGAATCGGACGTACACCATTGGACACTCATTATCTTGTAATACCACACATGGGGTTTATCTATTATTCTGTCCATGCTCGAGCTTCTACATTGGAAAGACCATTGGCACACTATGTGAAAGGATGGCAAATAAAAGGTGGGCTATCCGGCTAGCCCTTGAGAAAGGCGAATCAGAACAACTGGTCGTGAGACACTGTGCTATGATGTCACATCCAGTATCATCTATTCGTTACATCCTGATTGACCATATACCAAGGCTGGACAGGGGAGGCGACAGCAACAAAGCACTCCTGATCCGTGAGGCTGAGTGGATATATAGGCTTGGCACTGTACACCCTTGGGGTTTGAACTCAACACCAGATTTCAAGTCATTGATCTAACATGGAGTTACATATCAGGGGTGCAAACCTTGGCAGTGTGGACCTAGTGTGGTTAATGATAGCAGCATGCCCACAGAGTGGGTATGTGAGTCTTTCAAAGTCCCTATGGCCTCTATGTTTCCGGAGCTAGTATAGGTTCTGAAAACTGCGGGTGGAACACATCATGCCATTGTAGTAGTCACCATCAGAAGAAATCTCTCCTTTGATCTCACTGAATGGTCTCGCTATAACACCCTTTTTTGGGATAGGCCATAAGTGGATAGGTACAACAGACCAGGGGTGCCGTCTTCTGGGCCTTTACCCAGGTAGGATGAGACATATGGGCCTGGAGTGCCTAAATAATCAGATCAATATTCCCCTTTGGGGATTTGTTTGTATAAGTCCATCAATACACCCTATTGAGAGGGGATGGCTAAAAGATCGGTCACTCTCTATTTTTTGTACTATTATCAAAATAGCCTTGGATGTATGTGTGCATACTTGAAGATGTCTATTTGTGTTGCCGGGACAGGTTACAGAAATATACCCATATTCTTATTGGGCACATATGTCTATTTGTGGCTATGTAGACGTATGCGTGTATACATAAATATTGTTTTCTGTGTTTGGATGGGTTATACTCTACATTGTTGCAATCTATATAAAACAATTGAGTAATGTGTATTAGGATATAGATATATTGATTATTTGTGTATGATATATGATACCTTTATACATATTTGTCCAGCTCAGGCTAACTGGGAGATACATAAAAATTGTGATAAAGACAGTTATTAGTATCCACTATGAAGAAATGCGACAGAGTTTACTATGGGCTTTTAAACAATTTTGAATAGTAATTTTAAGTAAGTGTGTATCCACCTATGCCAAGAAAAATGAATATGCACATATGTAGATAGGTCAAGTCACTTGGTACGTTAAGTGTTGGTTATTACATGATATCATTAGTATGAATATCTGCAAACTTAATTCAATATGAGACTAGTAAGCGATTTAAGTAAATCACATTAAGACCATATATAACCAGCATATGCTATTGAGGTTGCATATATGAGTATAGTAAGCAGTTTAAGTAAACCACACTAAGACCGTACATAACCAGCATATGCTATTGAGGTTGCATATTAGATTTGCAGACACAGTGCACACTATGGGGGAACACATTGTAGTTTACAAAACAGCTCGGTATCCATGACAACATTCTATTCACTGGATAGGCCGGTATAACTCTGCCTCTGCTATAATGCTTGTAATGAGTCAAGCCTATGGGAGCCAAGGACTCAGTAACAGAGGGTAATGTTGGTTAAGTATTAAATAATCCTTTGTCAATACGATCTAGTAGACATAGGACTTACAATTTAGCACACAGGCCAGTGGAGTTAGCATAAGTACACACTGCACTGCTGCATACTAAGATGAGGTTGTACACAAAGAAGAGCGGATGCACTAAGCTGTTTTTGGGATCACATATTTATCTATATAGCGTTATAGAGATGCCATGCTTTTCATAATTTTATACAAGTGTTTAGATTTATTATGTTCACTGACATTGTGCAGTTTTGTTTATGCATTAGATTATATTAAATTTTTTTTCTGTACTGGAAGTGATTTAATGGCAACTTCCATTTTTACAATGTAATGGAATGCATTGTTTGTGTTCCAGCACGGCACTTTGGCGCCACTTATGTATATGTTTGACATGCTGATGAAGGAGAGGATTTCTCCCAAAACGTTCCATTAAATTGATTGGTGTTGACAACAGGAGGGTTGGGCTGTAGACTGGACATTTGGTATATATATATATATATATATATATATACAGGACTTCTCCAGACTGGCTCATCTTGTGAAACTCTCTGCCTCGCTCCACAAGACTCTCCCCTAGTTTGAAAGCTTCAAAGCTCCCTAAAGACTCTATGTTCAGGGATGTATACAACCTATTCTAACCTTACCTTATACCAGTTTCTCTCCTCCATTGCTATCACCTGAACTCCCTTAGCATGTAAGCCTAAGAGTCCAGCTCTATGTATATCACCTTCTTAAGAGCTGACTACAACAGTGCAACTCTTGGTAGGGCCCTCTACCCATATGATCCCTATATTTGTTTTGTTGTACTCCGCCTTTGTTATAGCGCTGCAGAATCTGTTGGCGCTCTACAAATAACCGATAATATATATATATATATATATATATATATATATATATATATATATATATATGTATATGTGTGTACATATGTATTTAATTATTTATGTTTTTACTGTATATGTACTGTATATATTTAACATTCCAATGTTCTTCACTTAGAGAAAAATGTCCTTTTTATTGTAAATACATTTTTATTATATATATATAAATATTGGTATATACCTATACCTGTGTCTCTATTCTTATACATTTTTAGATGTATAAAAAGATTTGTCACTCTCTATTTTTTGTACTATTATCCCGAATAGCCTTGGATGTATGTGTGCATACTTGAAGATGCCTATTTGTGTTGCCGGTACAGGTTACAGAAATATACCCATATAAAACAATTGAGTAATGTGTATTAGGATATAGATATATTTATTATTTGATATATGATACCTTTACACATATTTTTCCAGTTCAAGCTAACTGGGAGATACATAAAAATTGTGATACAGACAGTTATTAGTATCCACTATGAAGAAATGCGACAGAGTTTACTATAGGCTTTTAAACAATTTTGAATAGTAATTTTAAGTAAGTGTGTATCCACCTATGCCAAGAAAAATGAATATGTACATATGTAGATAGGTCAAGTCACTTGGTATGTTAAGTGTTGGTTATAATATGATATCATCAGTGTGAATATCCGCAAACTCAACTTAATATGAGACTAGTAAGCGGTTTAAGTAAATCACACTAAGACCGTATATAACCAGCATATGCTATTGAGGTTGCATATATGAGTATTGTAAGCAGTTTAAGTAAACCACACTAAGACCGTACATAACCAGCATATGCTATTGAGGTTGCATATTAGATTTGCAGACACAGTGCACACTATGGGGGAACACATTGTAGTTTACAAAACAGCTCGGTATCCATGACAATGTTCTATTCACTGGATAGGCCTGTATAACTCTGCCTCTGCTATGATGCTTGTAATGAGTCAAGCCTATGGGAGCCAAGGACTCAGTAACAGAGGGTAATGTTGGTTAAGTATTAAATAGTCCTTTGACAATACAATCTAGTAGACATAGGACGTAAGTTTAGCACACAGGCCAGTGGAGTTAGCATAAGTACACACTGCACTGCTGCATACTAAGATGAGGTTGTACACAAAGAAGAGTGGATGCACTAAGCTGTTTTTGGGATCACATATTTATCTATATAGCGTTATAGAGATGCCATGCTTTTCATGATTTTATACAAGTGTTTAGATTTATTATGTTCACTGACATTGTGCAGTTTTGTTTATGTATTAGACGATGTTCACTTTTTTTTCTGTACCGGAAGTGATTTAATGGCAACTTCCATTTTTACAATGTAATGGAATGCATTGTTTGCGTTCCAGCACGGCACTTTGGCGCCTATTATGTATATGTTTGACATGCTGATGAAGGAGAGGATTTCTCCCAAAATGTTCCATTAAATTGATTGGTGTTTTGAGCAAGTCCTGAGAGTGCCTTCGTTTTTTTATTCTAGTAAGCGTTTTAAGTAAATCACACTAAGACCGTATATAACCAGCATATGCTATTGAGGTTGCATATATGAGTATAGTAAACGGTTTAAGTAAACCACACTAAGACCGTACATAACCAGCATATGCTATTGAGGTTGCATATTAGATTTGCAGACACAGTGCACACTATGGGGTGAACACATTGTAATTTACAAAACGGCCCGGTATCCATGACAACGGTCTATTCACTGGATAGGCCTGCCTAACTCTGCCTCTGCTATGATGCTTGTAATGAATCAAGCCTATGGGAGCCAAGGACTCAGTAACAGAGGGTAATGTTGGTTAAGTATTAAATAATCCTTTAACAATATGATCTAGTAGACATAGGACTTACAATTTAGCCAAAATAGACACCCCCACAGACACAGAAAAAATAAAGAAATACCCACAGAGAATAAGGAGGAAACAAACATACAGATATCTACAAAAGCCGTGATTAATTTTCTCAGGTTATACGTTAAGTCAGGACGAGGAGAGGGTATTATCACGAGGACTAAGTTTTTCTCCATCTTGTAACTTTAATCTGTTTCAGACCATATCAGATCTTCACAAATTTGTGAGATTGCTCACTCTCAAAAAACATTTTTTGAAAGAGGGATCTGAATCAGAGTTGTCTCCAGATGAAGAAAACACCATCTCCCCTATTGTCCCAGAGGACAACATTGAGTATGACTTGACTTTTGGGGATAGATGTTGCATACAAGATATGGAGGATTTACAACTGGTGGATAATGATAGCACCAGATATGGTCCATCCTCTCAGGATATAGATGTGTCTAAATTAAAAAATAGGAGTACTTTTTATCCAGTTCAGACCAGATGTAACTCTCTGGATATTTTTCAACAAACAATAGAAAATCAATTAATTAAATTAGACTCTGAATTAAGGACTACACCCGCACCATCTGAGAGTGAGAATAGTGTTAGGACTAACAGGACACATAATATCAAAAATAATTTTACTGAGTCTGATAACAGGGCTTTACGACAATTATCCTCAAATAAGGATCTCGTTTTTCGAGAATCAGATAATGGGGGCAACCTAGTGATTTTAAATAGCCAAGATTATGTCCTGGAGGCCTCTCGTCAACTATCCGACACAAATACCTATTGTGTCCTTACCACCCTTTTTGAGGGTCGTTTCTATCTCCAAAGATGTGGAACAGCTATGGGCGCTAAATTTTTGCCATCATACGCCAACCTTTTCTTAGGTTGGTAAGAGCTCTTCCACATCTTTGGAGATAGAAACCCTTTTCATACAAATATCGTCTATTACGGGCGGTATATAGACAATTTGGTTTTTGTATGGGTTGGCGAACATGATTCTATCAACAGATTTCATAATTATGTATCATACAATAATTTGAATCTCACATTCACTATTGAGTCTAGTACCGAATCTTTAAACTTTCTAGATGTGACAATGAGACCAACTGATGGAAACATCCAAGTAGAATTTTATCACAAACCCACTTCGGGCAATAGCATTCTAAAATATGATTCTTGCCATCCTCCACACCTTTTGAGATCTATTCCTAAGAGTCAACTCATTAGGGTAAAGCGTAATTGTTCTGATCCCATTACATATGAACAAAAAGCAATTGACCCTATGGAGAGGTTAAGATTACGTGGCTATCCACAAGCAGTATTAAAACAAGCCAAATTGACTGTAGATAAAATTCCCAGGACTGACCTGCTTATATATAAAAAGGATACCAAGAAGAAAAAATATTCTTCCACTCCCATTTTTACCACACCATATAGTCTTGATTATGGTAAAATGTGTGATCTAATCAAACAAAGTCTTCCCATACTCCAAAATGATGAAAGGTTGAGTAAGATTGTGCAGGGAGGTTGCAAATGTGTGTCACATAAAGCAAAAACATTGAGAAATATTTTGTCTCCTTCCATGTTGCCCAAAGTAACAAGTGGTACATGGTTGCAGAAACGCAATGGTTGTTTTAAATGTAATGCATCTAGATGCAAGACTTGCTCACATATCATTCAGGGCAACACCTTTAGATCTGAGGCACTTGATAAAGAATGTGATATATACGCTATTTTATACATTGCAACAGTACCCATGTGGTATATCTTTTGACATGCCAATGATGTAAGATACAGTATATAGGTCGCACCAAGATGTCCTTAAAGGACCGGTTTATGGAGCACCTTAGATCCATTGAGGATCCTGAGTCTAAAACACCAATAGCTAAGCATTTTAGATTTAATCACAATTCAGATAATGCATTACTTAAGGTTCAAGGTATTGATTTCATACCCAGGCATCCCAGAGGTGGAAATAGAGAAAAGAAACTAGATGAAAGAGAGGTCTTTTGGATTCCCCACCTAAAAACTAGGGTGCCCACAGGATTAAATTCCAGAATGGACGTTAATATGTTTATCAAACATTAAAAATTACAAAATTAATCAGAGTACTCTAACTCATATACGCATACATACATTTTTTTAAATAATTTGAAAAATTTACATGGTTTACTAGTGAAATTTACAGCAATATCATGAATTCAGTATAAGAATGTATATATATTTTTCATACAAACATAATTTTTATTTGTGTAGTCTTATATGATATATTTTTTCAAAAGACTGTATTTATACTTAAGTTGCTGTAAATAACTAGATGTGTGCATATACAAGTGTTACAAAACTGTTTAGTATTAGGATAGAGCTTCACCACAATTTTTGGGCTGTGCCATATTTGGTGGAGGTATTATAGGGGTTAATTTTGACATTTTAATTGATGTTTTCTCATTGGGTGCTATATCCTTTATAATGAGCTTACTCACCACCTGTTCTCCATCAGTGAACAAGTGCCCCAGAGGCATGAAACACGTATGATGCCACAGGAGGGTGATGTTCCCCTTGTTTCCCTTTGCTAATATGTGTTTTTATTGGGCTGCTGTATACGGATATGTTTTTAAGCTGCACAAATAAAGAACTTTTATCTTACTCAGTCCCTTGGAGTGCCGAGGAGTTCTTTGTTTCCTTCTATTGATGGACATATACAGACAAATCCCCAAAGGGGAATATTTATATGATTATTCAGGCACTCCAGGCCCATATGTCTCATCTTACCCGGGTAAAGGCCCAGAAGACTACACCCCTGGTCTGTAGTACCTCTCCTCTTATGGTCTATCCCAAAAAAGGGAACCATTCAGTACATAGTGAGATCAAAGGAGTGATTACTTCTGATGGTGACTACAATGGCATGGTGTGTTCGACCCGCAGTATTAAGAACCTATACTAGCTCTGGATACATACAGGTCATAGGTACTTTGAAGGACTCACATACCCAGTCTGTGGGCATGCTGCCATTATTACCCACACTAGGTCCACACCACCAAGGTTTGCACCCCTGGTATGTAAATCCATGTTAGATCAATGACTTGAAATCTGGTGTACAGTGCCAAGCCTATATATCCACTCAGCATCACGAATCAGGAGTGCTTTGTTCCTGTCGCCTCCCCTGTCCAGCCTTGGTATATGGTCAATCAGGATGTAACAAATGGATGATACTGGATGTGACATCATAGCACAGTGTCTCACGACTGGTTGTTCCGATTCGCCTTTCTCAAGGGCTAGCCGGATAGTCCACCTGTGATTCGCCATCCTCTCATGCAGTGTGCCAATGGTCTTTCCAATGTAGAAGCTCGAGCATGGACAAAATAATAGTTAAACCCCATGTGTGGTATTACAAGATAATGAGTGTCCAATGGTGTATGTCCGATTCGTGTGTTGGTGATGGAAGGTTTTGGTTGCAATGAGACCATTGCATGTAGTGCACCCAAGGCACCTGTATGAACCCTTAATATTCACTTTGGGCTTGACCATGTAGCTCTGCTTAGGGTCTGTTCTGACCAACATATCACACAGGTTAGTCCCTCTTTTGTATGCCACCATAGGTGTGAGGTTTTGTGTGAGTGGAAGTCTGGGGTCCAAAGCCACCACTGGCCAGTGTTTTCTCAAAATTCTCCCTGCATCAGTGGTATGAGGTGCAAAGGTAGTGGCCATTATTAACTTATTCCCATTTGGTATCTTTGATTTTTCTTTAATGCACAGGAGGGACATAGTAGGAGACAGCAAAGGACTAGGAGGGTGCACTTTAAGACTGTGGATACTAGTGGGGCAGAATCATAAGACACGGATAGAAATCGTTCTATGACCTCCCACCCCTCACCCCTAAATACAACACACAGTCATCACGAGGCTTCCCGTTTGTACATAGCGGTCAATCTACCCCTAGTCATTTTTTTAGGGGTAACCACAAGATCCAGAGGGGGAGACACAGCAGACCACACATTAGAAGGGCACGAAAACAGATACAGACCCCCCGACGGGGCAAGCAGAGGATATAGTTGTCAACCTCAGCACACACATTCTAACTAAGGCTGAATGAGAGGTTCTGAGCACAGGGCTATCATTTGTACCCACTAGTAACACCTCAGAATTAGATATTAGATTAGACATCTATAAATTAAACAGAACTATGAAAATTAAAGACTTTTTTCAACATTCTAATACATTAGCAGATCAGAAACCTTCCGATTATAAATGTAAAAAAACCTAGCACTTTTGAGCCTCAAAATAGTAAACCTAGTACCAAGACCTTTATTAGATTGGTTAAACAGGACCTTGACTCTGAGCGACAACTAAAGGCTTGGAAACATAATTTGGACAGGACTGACATGGAGGCTATCAAGACTCTGCTGAATGACAGTGCTACAGTCATAGGACCAACAAACAAGGGTGGGGTGATTGTTCTGTTGAACTATACTGACTATAGAAATTACATTATGCAGCAACTTACAGACAATTACACTTATAGGGTGCTATCCACTGACCCAATGACATCTTTTAAAAGGGAACTCAATGATCTCAAGGTTATATTACAGAACACATATGTGAATTCTCCCTGACACAATACTCTAGGATCCCGGTGTTATATACAATACCCAAGATCCATAAAACACTTGACAACCACCCTGGGCAGCCTATCATCTCAGCAGTACAATCCTTTCTACAGCCAGTGGCCCAGTACATTGACATGATTTTACAACCCATCGTGAGGAACATTAGATCATACATTCTGGATACCAATGACCTCATTAGACCTCATCCTATGCAAACATTTTTATGTCTCAGTTTGAGGATGAATACCTCAGGGGCAAAAGTGATACATGGAAGATATATTGATGCCATCTTTCTTGTTTGGCGTGGGGGTCAGAAAAAACTCCTGGAGTGGTTTGAGGTATTTAATGGCACAGACACCACTGTCAGGTTTAAACTGTCCATGAGTGATAAAGAAATTCACTTTCTGGATCTCAATATTTTTGTTTCGGACCACACACCGGGTACTATGTTATATAGTAAACCCACTGACAGAAACTACATTCTCAGGGCGGATAGCTGTCATCCCCGAACACTACTTAGGGGAATAGTCAGATTACAGATGATCAGGACAATGAGGAATAACTCTGACAGTGCTACAGGGGTCTCTCAGTTGGAAGGAGTAAAAGAGAGATTCCTCCAGAGAGGGTACAGACCGCAAATAGTGACCAGTACTCTTGAGGAAGTCTCATTACTTACCCAAGATGATCTCATTAAAGAAAAATCAAAGATACCAGAGAGAAATCAGTTAATAATGGCCACTACCTTTGCACCTAATACCACTGATGCAGGGAGAATTTTGAGGAAACACTGGCCAGTGGTGGCATCGGACCCCAGACTTCCATTCACACAAAACCTCACACCTATGGTGGCATACAGAATAGGGACTAACCTGTGTGATATGTTGGTCAGAACAGACCCTAAGCAGAGCTACATGGTCAAGCACAAAGTGAATATTAAGGGTTCATACAGGTGCCTTGGGTGCACTACATGCAACGTCTCATGGCAACCAAAACCTTACATCACCCACACATGAATCAGACATACACCATTAAACACTCATTATCTTTTAATACCACACATGGGGTTTATCTATTATTCTGTCCATGCTCGAGCTTCTACGCTGGAAAGACCATTGGCACACTACATGAGAGGATGGCAAATCACAGGCGGCTATCCGGCTAGACCTTGAGAAAGGCGAATCGGAACAACCGGTCATGAAACACTGTGCTAGGATGTCAGAATCCAGCATCATATATTCGTTAAATCCTGATTGACCATATACCAAGGCTGGACAGGGGAGGCGACAGCAAAAAAGCACTCCTGATCCGTGAGGCTGAGTGTTTGTTTTTATAATTTGTAAATGCTTGATCAACTAACTTTAGTCAACTTGTGCCTAATCGAGAAATATTGTTATTACTGGAGTGACACACCAATAACAATTTTATCAATAGGTCAAAAACACTTACGATGTGTTTATTTATCAGTATTAGCCGACACTGCAGTACATCGGGACCCGATGTCAATTACTACACATATTTGATAGTGGGTAACGTCACAGGCCAAGCCCCTAAGTGGGAACCTATTACACCAGAGAGAAATTTAACTAAGGCACGGATTGGCTAATGATTTTTTAGTTGCTCACGCATGCGCCCTAGGTCGGGATAGACGCCGACATTGGGCTATAAAACTTTGCTACTTTGTATTTGTATTTACACCTGAGGAAGCGGTCTGAGTAACCGGGAAACGCGTAGTGTAACATTGTTTTTAATAAATATCTTTTTATTTGACAAGTACAAGTAGCACGGCAATTTTTGGCATGTAACATTGGTAGCCATACATGCACTTATTAGGACACTGAGCTGCAGGTATATCCAAGGGTGCTGTATTGGAGCCCTTTTGTGACCTGAACGAGTGAACCCAGAGGATATCGGTGAAATCAGTGAGCTGGACAGCTGACAAGTGTCCAGGAGGCTTTTGTGGCACTTCTCAAGTGCCCTATATCCTGTGAGTACATTTCAATTGTTGCGCTTTTGCAAGTGATCACACTGATACACACTATTGTGGCACTTTTGTGTTTTTTGTCTCACACAGCACAATATTGAAGCAGTACTGATACAATTCAGCTAGCTGGACGGCTGCTAACAGTTCAGAAGGCATTTGTGGCACTTCTCAAGTGCTGGAAATTTTGTAAGTAGTTTTTATTTGGGGGCATGGCCTACTGAATTCAAAACGATACACACCATTTGGCGCCTCTTCTCTTTTCTCTTTTTGAACAGAACCTGTGATTGCCAACACCTTTCTGGAATGAGTCTGCTGCCTGGAGATTTTAAACACCTCTGAGAGTGTGGACTATCTAACTGTATACTGATAGAGAGATAGTTAATCCATTGTAGTATACTTTATTACAATAAGATACTTTGATTCTAACAAGTTATATTTATATTTGTAGGTTGTTATTTTGCTTGTTACATCATACATTTTATTGTCAATATAAACACCATTAGTGACAAGTTTAACTTTTTTATGACTTTATTGTAGCCCATTGCACATAAATACTGGCAAACTACTGCCAGTATATGAGGGCGCCTCTAATTTCACTTTAACATATTTACACTACATGAGAGGATGGCAAATCACAGGCGGCTATCTGGCTAGACCTTGAGAAAGGCGAATCGGAACAACCGGTCATGAAACACTGTGCTAGGATGTCAGAATCCAGCATCATATATTCGTTAAATCCTGATTGACCATATACCAAGGCTGGACAGGGGAGGCGACAGCAAAAAAGCACTCCTGATCCGTGAGGCTGAGTGGATATATAGGCTTGGCACTGTACACCCTGAAGGTTTGAACTCGACACTAGATTTCAAGTCATTGATCTAACATGGAGTTACATACCAGGGGTGCAAACCTTGGCAGTGTGGACCTAGTGTGGGTAATGATAGCAGCATGCCCACAGAGTGGGTATGTGAGTATTTCGAAGTCCCTATGGCCTGTATGTTTCCGGAGCTAGTATAGGTTCTGAATACTGTGGGTGGAAAACATCATGCCATTGTAGTCACCATCAGCAGAAATCACTCCTTTTATCTCACTATATACTGAATGGTCTTGCTATAACACCCTTTTTTTGGGATAGGCCATAAGTGGATAGGTACTACAGACCAGGGGTGCCGTCTTAATCCAGTGCCTTAATCCAGTTAGGATGAGTCCTGGAGTGCCTGAATAATCAGATCAATATTCCCCTTTGGGGATTTGTCTGTATATGTCCATCAATAAACCCTATTGAGAGGGGATGGCTAGAAGATCGGTCACTCTCTATTTTTTGTATTATTATCCGAATTGCCTTGGATGTATGTGTGCATACTTGAAGATGCCTATTTGTGTTGCCGGGCCAGGTTACAGAAATATACCCATATTCTTATTGGGGCACGTATGTCTATTTGTGGCAATGTAGCCGTATGCGTGTATACATAAATATTGTTTTCTGTGTTTGGATGGGTTATACTCTACATGGTTGCAATCTAAATAAAACAATTGAGTAATGTGTATTAGGATAAAGATATATTGATTATTTGTGTATCATATATGATACCTTTACACATATTTGTCCAGTTCGGGCTAACTTGGAGATACGTAAAAGTTGTGATAAAGACAGTATTTACTATGGCCTTTTAAACTATTTTGAATAGTAATTTTAAGTAAGTGTGTATCCACCTATGCCAAGAAAAATGAATATGTACATATGTAGATAGGTCAAGTCACTTGGTACGTTAAGTGTTGGTTATAATATGATATCATCAGTTTGAATATCCACAAACTTAACTCAATATGAGACTAGTAAGCGATTTAAGTAAATCACACTAAGACCGTATATAACCAGCATATGCTATTGAGGTTGCATATTAGATTTGCAGACACAGTGAAAACTATGGAGTGAACACATTGTAGTTTACAAAACAGCCCGGTATCCATGACAACGGTCTATTCACTGGATAGGCCTGCATAAGTTTGCCTCTGCTATGATGCTTGTAATGAGTCAAGCCTATGGGAGCCAAGGACTCAGTAACAGAGGGTAATGTTGGTTAAGTATTAAATAGTCCTTTGACAATACGATCTAGTAGACATAGGACATACAATTTAGCACACAGGCCAGTGGAGTTAGCATAAGTACACACTGCACTGCTGCATACTAAGACGAGGTTGTACACAAAGAAGAGTGGATGCACTAAGCTGTTTTTGGGATCACATATTTATCTATATAGCGTTATAGAGATGCCATGCTTTTCATAATTTTATACAAGTGTTTAGATTTAATATGTTCCTACTCCTGACAAACCATTTCAAGATATTGCACTGGATTTCATAGTGGATTTACCATCCTCCAATAAAAACAACACTATCATGGAAGTGGTTGACTTGTTTAGCAAGATGGTACATTTTGTACCATATCACAAACTCCCCACTGCTTCTGAAACAGCCCAGCTGGTCATCTCTAACATAGTCAAGCTACATGGAATACCAAAGTCCATAACCTCAGATAGAGACTCACAGTTTACCAGCAAATTCTGGAACCATCTCTGTCAGAACCTCAGAATTACCAAAAGACTCAGCACTTCCTTCCATTCTCAAAGTAATGGGCAGACAGAAAAAACAAACCAATGGCTCAAACAATACTTGAGATGTTTCACATCGGCCAGACAGGATAACTGGACATCCTTACTACCCTATGCTGAGTTCTGCTTTAACAATACTGCTCATACCTCTACAAAACTTACTCCATTTTTCATTAACTATGGATTCCATCCCACCTTCCATTGGGATTCCAGTATTGAAGGTGGTTGTCCCGTTGTGACAGACCTAATAAACGCCATCTCTGACACATTTTCCCTCACCAGAGATGACATAGACAATACAAAATCCTTGCATAAAAGGTACTACGACAAACACAGAACTCCCTCACCTAAGTATTCCATAGGAGATTATGTTTGGTTGTCCACTCCCAACCTAAAATTGCCCTACCCAGCTAGGAAATCGTCCTCAGTTTACGTAGGAACATTTCCTATTGTGCATGTTGTCAAACCTAATGCAGTCACTCTTTTACTGCCTACCTCTATGAAGTCATATCCCACATTTCATGTTTCACTATTGAAACCTTACAGACCCTTACGTGACTTACATGTCAATTTTCCTATTGTTCCGAACATTCTGGACTCTTCAGTTGAATATGAAGTTCATTCAATCCTGGATTCAAGACGTCAGCATGGACAGCTCTAGTACTTGATCCACTGGAGAGTAGGGATGGGCGAATGTGTAAATTTTCGAATTTCGAATGTAGAACGAATGTTATTACCGAAATTCGAATTCTAAATCCGAATGTCGATAAGAACAAATATTCTTAAAAATTCGAAATTCTAATGTTATTTACAGTTTTCGAATGTCACTTTCGAATTCAAATGTTTATAATTATATTGAATGTCCACATTCGAAATTTCGAATTTAACATTCTATTTAGCAAATACTATTCAGAAGTTCAATAGTTCATGTGGTATGGCAGGAATCTAGTAAATTGATACATAATAGATACAAATATATCATTTTGAATGTTTCCATATAGAATATTGCATAATTCGAATATTACATTTAAAGAAAGCATTAGAAATACTATTACAAACATATAAATTTGAATTTTTCGAATTCGAATATAAATTCGAATTTTTCGAATTCGAATATAAATTCAAATTTTTCGAATTCGAATATAAATTCAAATTTTTCAAATTCGAATATTGCATAATTTGAATATTACATTTAAAGAAAAAGCATTAGAAATACTATTACAATCTAAATTCAAATTTTTCGAATTCGAATACACGTATTGCATAATTCGAATATTACATTTAAAGAAAAAGCATTAGAAATACTATTACAATCTAAATTCAAATTTTTCGAATTCGAATATTGCATAATTCGAATATTACATTTAAAGAAAAAGCATTAGAAATACTATTACAATCTAAATTTGAATTTTTCGAAAAGAATATTTTTGAATGTAATCGTAAAATTCGAAACCGAACATAAAAAATCGAATGTTAGAATGTTATGTAAACATTCGAAATTCGATTCGAACGAACGAATGTGTTAAAATTTGTGCCGTTTTTCAAATGTTGCGAAACATTCACCCATCCCTACTGGAGAGGTTATCCCGCAGAGGACGACTCCTGGGAACCTGCCTCAAATCTCTGTGCACCTAGGTTAGTTGCTCAATTCCATCGTAGACACCCAGACCATCCTACTTCTGATCCCTGGAGTTGATCCTGGGGGGCTTCCTGTCATATCTTACGCTGTTTCTCCTGTATCAACACTAACTTTTGCCTTGTTATTCACATATTAACTAGCTGACACGCCCCTAACCTTTTCCATAAAGGCTGCACAACTCCTTATACCCTTGCTTGGTAATTCTCTTTCCACAGGAAGTAGCCAGCCTAATTTTCCTTGCGCTTAACAGGCATCTGATTCAAACCAGACTGATCAGCTGTTTTCAGTGTTTCTGCATTCACAGCCATTAGCAGTGACGTCACACGCCATTCCGGATTCCTTCTCAGCTTGCATCAACAGCCAGAGCTGCATTCTATCTCATGTTTACATGACTCTCCTCACACTTACAAGAAGTTGAAGTAAGTTAATTTCCTCTGTTATGTAAAAAACCTTTCCTCGCATTGCTCGATAACTTCAGTGACTTTATCTTTTGAGATTGTCAGTATTTGATTTATGGCTCGACATTCCTCTGCACTTCAGGATTGTTTTACTATGCAGTATCACCATATACCTCCAGAGCATAAACCGCTATAACATGTATCAGCTTCTTTTTCTATCCATATCCTCTGACTTGTAACGTTTACTTGCATACTTACCTTCTGTTATTCATATCAGCTAAAATGGTATTTGGCAATACATTCACACATTTAAGTATTCACGCTTCTTAACAAGTATTGTGTGTCTGTTAGCCTTCACCTTATAACAAATTGACACATTCTCTGAACGAACTGAGGATCCAGGTTTCCAGTAAGATTTCTTACTTATTCATCAGGGAGACTAGCAAACATACTGGGCATACATTTTTATTTCTGAATCTGCAGCTGAGGTCCATACACTCAAGTATACACACTCCTCTCTCATAGGGGGACTGTTCCTGACATTCCTTGCCAACCCATGTCACTAACTGTCTTTCCCATATCTCATCCTGGATGTCCTTTCACTACCTTAAGCTAAAACTCTCAACGGAGCTCCATATTTTCCCCCCTTCTTCCAAAATCTCCACCCCCCATTTTTCTATAACTGTCAATAACTCCACCATTGCCACTACTGCGCATGCACGATGTCTCTGGCTCACACTTGACTCAGATCTTTTTTTCACTCCTCACATTCAGTCTTTGGCCAAATCCTGCCACTTCCACCTTATAAACATCTCTAAAATTAGACATTTCCTTACACAAGACACAACTAAGATTTTAATCCACTCTCTCATAATTCCCTGCCTTGACTACTAGAACTCCATCCTCTCTGGTCTCACTAGCTTCCGTCTTGCTCCTTTACAAACCATAATGAATACCTCTGTCAGGTTCATCTTCCTTACACAGCACTCTTTATCTGCTGCACCTCTCTTCTAATCCCTTCACTGATTTCCTCTTGCCTCCTGAATTAAACACAAAATTCTGACTCTGACATACAAGGCCCTCAACTGTACTGCTCCCCCCTATATCTCAGACCTTGTCTCCAGATACTCTCCCTCCTGTCCCCTTCAATCTGCTCATGGCCTCCTCCTCTCCTCCTCTCTTTTTACCTCCTCACATTCCCGTCTTCAGGACTTCTCCAATCTGGCTCCTATCTTTTGGAACTCTCTGTCTCGCTCCACAAGATTCTCCCCTAGATTTGAAAGTTTCAAGTGCTCCCTAATGACTCTGCTGTTCAGGGATGCATACAACCTACACTCATCTTTCCTAAACTCAGTTCCTCTCCTCCTTTGTTATCCCCTTGAACCCCGTTAGAATGTAAACCTATGAGCCCAGATGTTTTGCAGATCACCTTCATAAGAGCTGACTTCAACAGTGCAACTCTCAGCAGGGCCCTCTACGCATTAGATCCCTATAAATGATGCCTTGTATACCACGCCTATGTTTATAGCCCTACGGAGTCTGTTGGAGATCTACAAATAACTAACAATAATAATAATGGTCCTTAAGGGGTTAAATATAAAAGTTTAAAAATAACTAATACAATTTTTTTAATATAGATCGATAGATAGATAGATAGAGTATTAATGCTATACTATGTTATTTCCCTCTTCTTTCCACACAGGTTCTTTAATAAAATGTATTTAGTAAATTACAGTTAATATATTGTTTTTATTGATCTCAATGATTTGATTAAATATGTGCTCCATAATATTACATATAATATTGCATGGATTATAAATTTTGAACTATGTGCAGTGTTTTAAGATTTGTGTTTATTTTACAATCAAAAATTACTTTAACAAAGTTAACTAGTCATTAAAACCACATTAATATTTATCTTCCCATGTTAAAGGGATATTATGGATTCTTTTATGATTAAGATAGAGCATGCAATTTTAAGCAACTTTCTAATTTACTCCTATTATCAATTTTCTTGGTTCTCTTGCTATCTTTATTTAAAAAAACTGGCATGTAAAGCATAAGAGCTGGCCCATTTTAGGTTCAGCACCATGGATTGCGCTTGCTTATTGGTGGCTGACATTTAGCCACAAATAAGCAAGCATAGCCCAGGTTCTAAACCAAAAGTGGGCCAGCTCCTATGCTTTACATGTCAGCTTTTTAAATAAAGGTAGCAAGAGAACGAAGAAAAATTCATAATAGGAGTAAATTAGAAAGTTGCTTAAAATTGAATGTTCTATGTGAATCACGAAAGAAAAATTGGGGTTTAGTATCCCTTTAATACTTTTTAGAAACACATAGAGTTGCAAGTCTTTATGTGCACATCTATCAGTCTTGCATATTTGTTTTCTGAATTGTCTATTCCTCTTGGCCAAATGCTTATATTATTTCCAGTTTAATGAAAACAAATGCTAAACAATAACATTTAGGAAAGTCTTGCAACAAATCTGAAAGAGATTTCGGGCTTTGACAGAGCCATTGTATGAAATTTAAAATTAGACCATAATGAACTCCAAAGAGGCCTTGACTGTGTTATGATGTTTCTGATCATTATTCTCAATAGTAGTACCTCTGCCTACTAAAACCAGTGTTTTTATATTTATTTGTTTGCTTTACATATCTTGGTGAAAGTCTATATTATCTTTACACCTTATGACAATAAATTGTATCCCGATAACATGAAAATTAAAAAATCTGTATGTGTTTGCAATCCAACACAGCTCATTTCCATGAATACACCTGTAAAGTATGAAAGACCATAAGGTCCAGATTTTGCTTCATCTGACCAGAAAAACAATTTCTACTTCTTTGCTTTTCATATCTTCATGTTGTATAAGGATTTTTTATTGCGTAACACTGTGTATCACCAAGATAATAGGTGACATAGGGACAGTTTCTCAAATTCAGACTGTAGAACTCTGTAGCTCTTACAGAGTTACCATTAATCTTTTTGTTTCAATTTTACCGCCAACCTCTTTCTCCAATTACTTAGATTTGGTGAATGGTGTGCTAAAGATACGTAGTTATCTTTTTCTTATAATGGGTTTAAGTATGCTGGAGTAGGAAGCGAGTTTCTTTTTTAGAACTTCCCTTCTTACTTAAAAAGCTCTTTTTCTCCATGGTGGTGTTGGTTTGATACTCTCTGAAGTACTAGCTCTGTTTAAATAATAGGGTAATTTTGAATATTTTTTTTTATTGCGTATATTTAAATGTGTCATAGCAGAGAAGTGAATATTGATGGTATCAAACATTTTTCTTTTTTTCTGGTATATTAAAACAAAAGTGCATACTTTTTCCAGCATCAACATATGTAATACTTTGTGTACCTCAGTGGGAAAAAATAAAATTCCATGCTGTAATGCAGTGGTAATTAAAATTTTGAAATGGGATACCATTTTTTTTTCTTGGGGTCACATTTGACTTTCTTTTGCCCCTCACATTCAGTCATTGGCTAAATCCTGTTGCTTCCACCTTAAAAACATCTCTAAAACTCCGTCCTCTCTGGTCTCACTAGCTGCCACCTAGATACTTTACAATCCATAATGAATGCCTCTGCCAGGTTCATCTTCCTTACACGTTGCTCTTCATCTGCTGCACCTTTCTGTCAATCCTTTTACTGGCTTCCTCTTGCCTCCAGGATTAAACACAACATTTTGACTCTGACATACAAAGCCCTCAACTGCACTGCCCCCCCCCTATATCTTAGACCTTCTCTCTACTCCTCTTGTTATCTCCTCACATTCCCAGTTACAGGGCTTCTCCAGACTGGCTCCTATCTTGTTGAACTCTTTGCCTTGCTCCACAAGACTCTCCCCTAGTTTTGAAAGCTTTAAGTGCTCCCTAAAGACTCTACTGTTCAGGGATGCACACAACCTACACTAGCCTTTCCTAATACCAGTTCCTCTCCTCCATTACTATTCGCCATGAACCCCCTTAGAATGTAAGCCTAAGAGCCAAACTGTTTGCAGAACACCTTCATAAGAGCTGACTGCAACAGTGCGACTCTCGGCAGGGCCCTCTACCAATTTTATCCTTATAAATGTTACCTTATATACCGCCTATATTTATAGCGTTGTGTAATCTGTTGGCACTCTACAAATAACCGATAATAATAAAAATAATAATAACAATAATGCCAAATAGTTTTTCTTTCTTTTTTTTTATGTTATGTACCTTAAATAGGCAATGTTTGTGTATGAGCACAAATTATATTTTGGTTTGATGTGTCTTAGACGTTGTTAATATTATAATTAGATTAATTATAATACCCCTTTTTGACAGCCCTAATACCTTGTACATCGCCCTTTGCAAAGGCTTGAAGGGCTATAGGAGAGTGGGTCTCGCCTGCAGTGGTGGCATCACACTGTTTATGCATACCTCACTGCCTCCTACAGCCCTGGAAACCTTTGTTATGGCCAATGTACAGGGTACTTTTAAATTGTTCTAAGCCAAATCCATCAAGTTTATATCTCAAAGACTACTAATTTAATAGATTATCTTTTGTTCTTAAGTACAATTAGAATAATTAACTCCACTAAAGTTAAAGACAATAGTTTCAGTAGTTTTTACTGCATCCAATCCATAATCTTCCTTACAGCACCACAATGGAAACATATATGTTTGCTCATATTTTGATAATTAAATTACTTCTGATATAAATGGCAATCTAAAATTTCACTTTGAGGTTTAGTATTTAATTGTGAGCACTTGATAACCTACGTCTTTACTGCATCTTACACAGCTCACATTCCTTGCTATTCTCTCCTAAAGAATAGTATTAATTTAAGAAGCAAAATTCAAAACAATACATTTTACATCTAAGGCAATATTACTTACATTTGAAATTGAATTCATGCTTAAGGTCACAAAGCCCTTCTTTCAATTTCTTGTAAATTACTAGGTTAAATTGTACCAAATAACACAATGGCCACTACCTAGGATTGAAAATATATTTTTAAATAGGACTTTTAAAGCCTTCTAAGTAAGCAAACATGACAACACATTATACAACTGCAGGATGACTGGCACGAATATAAAATGTGAAATAATCATATAGAATAAGTAATAGAATTTTGTATCCGTTATCATCTCTGAAAAAAATAAAATATAGATTTTCTTCATCTGTTTAAATGCTTATGTGTGATAGAAATGTATAGTCTGCAATGGCACATTATTATATTTTACTTTATAATATGTAAATTCCATCATTTTATCTGTATCAACTCTGTTGTTCTGTTGGCTATTTTAAAACAGTCATATGAAATTATGACAAAAGCAGATATATCTTATAGGATGCATCATAGTTACACAGTAATATGTTGAAAAAAGACTCAAGTCCATCATTTTCAAATGTTGTTGTTCCAAAAGAAGACAACAAAAATCCAAACTCAAGTGATTTACAATTATGCCTCAAAGGGAAAAAAATATTCCTACTTGACACCAAAATGGCAATCAGTTTTCTCCTTTTATAAACATTTACTATATTTTCAAAATAATTGTTATATCCCAGGATATTTTGTAAAAAAAACGGAAACAAAAATATTGTCATGCTGCCAGATATTTCTGTTGCCATGACTGTCTAATAGTTGAGACACAGAAAGGTATCTGTGGTATCTGATGTTTCTGGCAAAATTGGCATCAATGAATATCATAGCAACTACAGAATCAATTAGAGTAGAAGAACTTAGTATCTCCAACCTGAGTAAGGCCCTTTATTTTTCCATTCTTATTAGGACATTCCTTAATTAAGATACTTTTTTTTGTCCACAATATAGGCACAGACCCAGAGAATCCCTGCATAGATGTTCTGCTGTGAATATTCACAGAAAGCTAGGTTTCACATGTTCCACAGAAGAAAAAGACTAGGAAGTCTTATTATTGGTGACTGTTTTGGGAATTAGCATAGTGCAGGCTTTACAGATTTCTGACTTCTTTCATGTTCAAGTTCCCATGTCTGATGTTAACTATCCAGATGAATGCAGAGCTCTATAAAGGAATCTAGAGAATCAGTGATTTTTTGATAGAAAAATACAAATCTTTTTAGCTTCTCAGATCTTTATGGAAGGCTACTGTAAGTGGCTGCTGGTAACAGTCTGTTTCTGTAGCTATGGAATGGAAGTATATGTCATACAGTGCTGCCGAGCTAGAACACTGATGTAAATACAGGAGTAATGCTTCACAACTGTAAATCTTCCAAGTTTTAAAAAACTAGCTGGAGAGCATCAAGAAATCTCCCAGAGCCGAAGTAGATCATCATTTCCCAAGACAGGTGAAACCCAGGACTGGACTTTACCCTTCAAAAGAGAAATAATAAAGGTTCTCTGAGCAGTAGATGTAACAAAGGTGGCGGGGTCATTTCTGAAGTGTAATCTGTATAGGTTGAGAAAACACATCAATTATCATAACTGATAAAGGATGCTTGGAAGAATTTTGAGATGTTGCCATGGAGCCAACAGAAGCAGTTGCAGGCTCAGGGGACACTAGACAAGGAAGCCAGCATAAAATCCATGGACATCTCTGTAAGATAATCTATTTCAGCATCAGCAATGGCAGAAACAGCAATGACACAAAAAATGCCTGATGGCATGACATACATCCTTATTGTTCTTACTTTAAAGAACCCGTCAGGCTACTCTAGGTTAAAATTTTAATTCCTTAAGTCTCAATGGATGACCTCTTGTCCTTTGTATATTCTTAATAATGAACAGACAAGAACATGTCTTAGCTCACCAAACCTCAAGATGAAAACATAAACACTCATTTTAAACAGGAGCTTTATCTCTGCACTTGTCTTAGAGTGTTTTTGTTTAGTCCCAGGGTCTCGACTGATGTCTGTCCCAAGATATTGGAATCCCAACCGCTATCCCCAAATTGTTGTTTCATAAATTTCAAGAAATTGTGGTTTCATCATCAATAAAGGAACACCAGGTAATTTCTCCATTTTCAGACTCATTTTATTGGACATCCAGGTTTGGGAAAAATTGGCTTGATCACAATCCTTTAGAAAACGTATCTAATGATATCAACAGAAAAAACATGAAAGTCATGAAAGTATTCCATCCTGGTCAAATTCCTCATGACATCTCAAACAAGTTTATATCAGATTTATATGATAGCACAAAAATGGTATATTATAAAGGAGGGAGAGAGTAATAATTTCTATTTAGACCCCAGATAAATCACTAGTACAATACATTGTCAGAAAACTAACCATATAATTAATGGGTAATAACCCCAACAATCAGATGTATACTGGGGGGGGGGGGTGCTCACTATACTAATAATAATAGATATAACACGAAAAGAAACAATTGGATAGTGCAGAGCACTCAAACATGTATAGAATAACAAACTATATCACAGTAGAGGCTGTCCAAGACGAGTGAGTTATTAAACTTAACATTTAATGAGTAAAATTAAAAAGTAGAAGATAACTACCAGTGTAGATATATATATATATATATATATATATATATATATATATATATATATATATATAAAACTTAGGTTAAAAATCTAGAAAAGAAAAAGAGCAGGCATGCCCAGGTGATAACCTTACCTATATGTCGTGAATCACAAATTATAGTAACACCATAAACATACAAAATACCTATATGTGACCTGTAGGGAAATCTCTGGCAGGTGTGAACCCAAACATGCTCTCGGATTGCACAGAAAAAACACTATCTAGAAAAGAGGATTAACCTCAAACAAAGTAACTGATCCTAGTGCAATACTGGAGCGATGCAAATCTGTCAGAGTCCCAAGGGAAATATGTCAGCAAATTAACAAATTTTACGGTGTGACAGTAGCTATAGTTATAATGAAAATTATAGGATATGGCAGCAGAGCTCTTTAAACAAGCGCCTACTGCACATTTTGCCAAACAATGGCTTTTTCAAAGGCGAACCCGACTTGGGGAAGCCTCACTGCTTAAACATAAATTAGGAGCCAATCAGGGGTGAGAGATCTTACACACCCCTGTAATAAGTCAATAGCGTGTGTCCTCCTATCATTGGATAGGTGTAAGTCACATGACTGAAGTATGGAAACGAAAGGGGGAGTGTCAAATAACGCAGCAAAAAAAAACAGCTCTGAAAATAATATTTCACCACAATCAATACTCCAGATTCATCAGTAATTATGTACAGGACAATGTAATGAGGAAAACCTAAGAGAGACCTGTCAGATGTCATATAATTCTGCCCGGTCATAATGCTCATATACTGAGAATAATTGTCCGTTAAAGATCTCATACAGTTTTAAATAAATAGCTTGACGAATATATGATGAAGAAACCCGTCAGTATCAAGAAAGTCATATAATGTATTAACATAAGCCACACTCAATGTTAGGTTAATGTGCCCAAAGATGTACTACTATATATGATACCAGAGTTACTAAAATTTAATGTAGATCATATGTAAGTACATTGAAGATGTTAATCCCAGTTTAAAGGAACCAATAAATTCAAAATGAAATCATGATCATATGTCTGTTTGTAAAACAACTATTTATTCATATCTATTAGTATTACAACCAATAAAAGTGAAGTGCATAAGCATATTAATGGTACTTATAAGTCCGTTAGTCTATGAGAGGTATTGTGCACACATTGAGATCAGTGTTCCCTCTAAGGCCAGTTTTGTGTGTGGCCCAGCAGTGAAACAGTTAATAAGAGAACCATACCTTCCAGTCTGCATTGTGAAATGTTTGCTAATTGAAGGGTGTGGTTACTTGATTAACTGTTTCACTGCTGGGTCGCACACAAAACTGGTCTTAGAGGGAACAGTGATTGAGATGGTAATACAGCCTGTATGATTACATGTCGTTTCCGCATTTTTCATGAAAGTGGGGTAGTAGTTTCATCTCAGGAAAGATCATTTCATTTGACTTGAAAGATAAGTTTTTGGTTTATATTCATATGATCATCCTAAACATTATAACAAGGATATTGGAAAGTGCAGGTACATAATTTGGATTTACTAATTAACATGCTGGTACCTCTATCAGTAAATTACGTTCCAAGCCGATATAATAAAGAGAGGCTCAAAGATAGATACCATAAGTCTGGGAGTATATTAACGTACAATAATACTGATCATATACTATTACAACTGAGTAACAAAGACAAATTAAAGCTCTCTTAGGACTAATAATGAATGACCATTATGTCAGCAAATTAACAAATGTTACGGTGTGAGTGAATACGTTATAGTGAGGAAACCCCCCCAGATCTTGTATAAGGAAAGTCATCTAATACACTTATATCAAACAATATAGATAGCGGAGTAACTCATGTTTAATTTTGCATTATGTAGGAATACAGCGTTCAATATATTGTACTTAGTTTATAGCAACTAGTAAGATCAAGAAAAAATCCTGTTCATAGATCTGAATATACATAATTTATTAATATCAGATAGAAAGAAATCTATATTATATTAATATTAATATATTAATATCATGATATGAATAAATAGTTGTTTTACAAACAGACGTATGATCATGATTTAATTTTGAATTTATTGGTTCCTTTAAACTGGGATTAACATCTTCAATGTACTTACATATGATCTACATTAAATTTTAGTAACTCTGGTATCCAATATAGTAGTACATCTATGGGCACATTAACCTTACATTGAGTGTGGCTTATGTTAATACATTATATGACTTTCTTGATACTGACGGGTTTCTTCATCATATATTCGTCAAGCTATTTATTTAAACCGTATGAGATATTTAACGGACAATTATTCTCAGTATATGAGCATTATGACCGGGCATAATTATATGACATCTGACAGGTATCTCTTAGGTTTTCCTCATTACATTGTTCTGTACATGATTACTGATGAACTTGGAATATTGATTGTGGCGAAATATTTTTTTCAGAGCTGTCTTTTTTGCGGTGTTATTTGACACTCCCCCTTTCGTTTCCATACTTCAGTCATGTGACTTACACCTATCCATTGATAGGAGGACACACGCTATTGGCTTATTACAGGGGTGTGTAAGATCCCTCACCCCTGATTGGCTCCTAATTTATGTTTAAGCAGTGAGGCTTCCCCAAGTCGGGTTCGCCTTTAAAAAAGCCATTGTTTGGCGAAATGCACATCAGGCACTTGTTTAAAGAGCTCTGCTGCCATATCCTATAATTTTCATTATAACTATAGCTGCTGTCACACCGTAACATTTGTTAATTTGCTGACATATTTCCCTTGGGACTCTGACAGATTTGCATTGCTCCAGTATTGCACTAGGATCAGTTAATTTGTTTGAGTGTTAATCCTCTTTTCTAGATAGTGTTTTTTCTGTGCAATTCGAGAGCATGTTTGGGTGCACACCTGTCAGAGATTTCCCTATAGGTCACATAAAAGTATTTTGTATGTTTATGGTGTTACTATACTTTGTGATTCACAACACATAGGTAAGGTTATTACCTGGGCATGCCTGCTCTTTTTCTTTTCTAGAATTTTAACCTAAGTTTTATATATATCTACAATGGTAATTATCTTCTACTTTTTTAATTTTACTCATTAAATGTTAAGTTTTATAATTCACTTGTCTTGGACAGCCTCTACTGTGATATAGTTTCTTATTCTATACATGCTTGAGTGCTCTGTACTATCCAATTTTTTCTTTCCGTGTTATATCTATTATTATTAGGATAGTTAGCACCCCCCAGTATACATCTGATTGTTGGGGTTATTACCCTTTAATTATATGGTTAGTTTTCTGACAATGTATTGTACTAGTGATTTGTCTGGGGTCTAAATAGAAATTATTACTCTCTACCTTCCTTATTTTTATTTTTTTATTTAACATTTTTATTGAGGACAAAAGATATACATAATACAATAGCTTAGATAAAGCAAATCTTCAAATATACATATCATATTAGATCATATATGTTTGCAGTTGGCTACAGTCCTATTTTTCTTTTCCCCTTTTAGCAAGATGATAGATCACTCTTGGACCTAGAGGTATAGTCTGAGTCAGATCCAGGGGTATATACGTATCATTATTGAAACATAAAGAATAGCTTTTGAAAAAAACAAAACAACAAAGAAAAACAACAAAATTGCATCCTATTAGGTCCTAATGCTAAGGTAGATATTCTATAACAACTTTTTGATGCAAATGCCCAGTTTGGGTATTCAAGTAAAGGGTAATTCCAGACCATGGAATTCAGATTAAATATTGAACAACGGTAGAACATCAACATCAGCAACACTTGACAAATCTAATTAGGCGATGTACTGTATATAAGTTAAGATATGTTAGCAATTGGATAGAGATATATAATTACTCATATGAAAATTTCTGAGAGTGCTAGGCGCCGTTCTTGCATAGCAAACTAGTACGCTACTATAAGCCTGTTTTAGTTTTATCCACATGGTCCTATTTTGGGTAGTAAGTGAGTCATGAACAATAAGGTCCATGTGGCTAGGAACTCCCACAGGTTTCATTATAAGAGGATATCAAAACTGTAACTTTAACAATGCATTCCTGTTTTCTTGGCATCAAGCACACAAACTTATAAAGATTCAAAGGGCTCTCCATGTTGCCATAAAAGCATCGTATTCCTTTCTCATAGAACTCTGTACTCCTCTAAAGACTCAATTTATGTATGACGCTTTCTGCATATGTATTTGGTTATGAGTAAAACCTGGCAGTATAGATAAAAACTTTTTGCCCAGTCTGCGGTGTCGTCCGCAAGCCACAGAACATGGGCTAAACTAGTAGTATAGCAGGTTAGTTAACTGTCTGATCAATATTAATTAAAACCTATTGCCTGTGAAAAGAGAATCGTATGACACATCACTAACTCATAGCATAAATTGTACAAGGGCCTCTAACTGTGAAAACAATGGCTGAAGAAAGAAAACATGTTGAAAATACAAATAAACTTAACCAAATGTAGAACCAGACAGAGGGCTGCAAGTCCAATTTTCAGTTTAAGGCCTTAGTGGACCATGTATGTAAAGGAAGAGCTGGCAGGAAGCTTCAAACACCCAGAGTTAGTCTATAATGGGCGCAATGTCTCAGTGATTCTTTCGGCAATGTCCGATGTATTTTTTGACCACTTAGGATATTCCAAGTAGAGTCCATCTGGTTTAATGGGAGCAGGTAAGATGTAATCTGTCTTGGAGGTCCAAACTACACGGGAGCACCCCCTGGACTCCCGCCGCAGCACGGAACCCAGAGACTTCTCAACTGAAAACATTTTCTCACAAACTCCACTGCCCAGTATCCACAGCTCTGCCGCAGTTGTATGCAGATCTAATACAGCGTCAGGTAGGTTTCCGGCAGTCAGATTGGTATAGTTGGTGTAGATAGTGCCATGTTCCTTCTCAGGAGTCGCCTTGTAGTAAGCTTGCTTGGTTGGTAGTGTTTGCTGCTGCAGGTGAAAAGGCTTTATCGGGGTATGTCTGTAGGTGCTACAATCACTGTGCTTATCGTAAATCTCTATCAGGCGATCCCAGGGAGCTTTATCAATCAAGTTCTGAAAAGCACCCTCGAGTCTCGCAATGCAGTAATCTAATCTGCTCAGAATTTAGGCCTGCTTCTCTCTCAGCGGCCATTTTAGTGGATCTGTGACGTGCCTTGCCAGTCAAGTTTTCTCTTGCTTAGGTAGCGATCCACCATTATTCCATCCAGGTAAGTGGTGCAGGGATGGATTAAAGTTTTTAACACCCAAATTAGGACATAGAACCTCGGCTAGCGAGGGGGTGGCGCTGCCTGTTATGAGCCGCCGCTCCAGGCCTCAAATTGCCCGATCTTGCTCTCCTGCGTCAAAAGCACAGCTAATATCCTGGCGTACAGTGAGCCTCTCAATAGCGCAGAGGTATCTATTGTTACTGTGGTGCTTATGCTGTAAAAGTATTCCGTTACCGACGGTTTTCCAGAATTTCAGCTGGAGAGCTAAGAAAATGCGACCATTTCTGATTGATGCACGGACACTCCCCCCTCTCCCTTCTTTATAATATATTAAAGTTGTTATCTATCAGCTGTTTATGACAGCATTTCCAGGATTTTTTCCTGAATTTTATATATATTTGAGCCTATACATCCAACTATAAACAATGTCCTCTAGTTTGTCACAAGACTACAAAAATAGACAAGACCAAAGACTGCGAAATATAGATAAAACCTTCGCATTAGTTTGTGATCATGATACTATATTAGATACTGAAATCGATAATTGGGAAGACGGTTTAAAATCTTTAAGTTATTTGATTAAAAAACACACACGTTCCTTCTGGAACAAGAGTTCATACAATAAATATTTAGCAAAACATATTATACCTAGGGGGTTACGAGTACGTCTATTCCCGACTTTTGTTTTTCACATTGATTCATACAAAGACAGATGGGAACAAGCACTAATCAACTGCTCTGAGATAGTGGCAATTCTGTCTGATTATGAGACAGAGGTCATGACTGAACTAGACAAAGAGATTACTGACTATAATATGAAACTACAAAAATTTGAGAGTTTAGATAAATTTAGGCAAGCTTACAAAGAAATGCGAGAAGAACTTGATAATAGAGAAAAATAAATAATTCAAACTAAATGCTCTAAAATGAGACGAGATTTGAAAGATTTTGAGAAAGGTAAGATTTTTACATGGGACGATAAGCAGCCCAGACGGAGACCAATAAATTCCTCCCACCATCTAAAAACACACATCAGTCTGACTGTTAATCCTCAGCCGTAGAGGACAGTGATTTTGACAATAGTACCAACAAACCCAGTGGAAGTAGTTTTTTAGGCAGAAATTCAAATCACCTCGAAAAAGATATGAAAGACCCACAAGAAGGGGCAAGGGGGAGAACAGAACCCTAAGGGATTGATCAAGATGGGGGTACAGGACCGAGAATGGATACAGGAGGAGGGAGGATTGGGGCAAACACCCAAAATGGTAGATGAGATCACTGACAAACTACAAATAATTAATCTTTTCAAAAGAACCCTTACTAAAACCCATGAATCGATTCTATCTAAAGGTTTATCCTTTTCTCCAACTCCTCCCCTCGATAAATTCGAACTGATAAAAGATCTGCATCTTTTTGTAGAACGTTAGCCCTAAAGAAAATGTATAACACTCATGATGATAGGGCCACTACTGATCTACAGACTTTAGTTACACTTATCGAACGCTGGAATGAGAGCAAGGAATGTGGGATATCTGAGACAGAAACCTTTTTAAATTAAAAAATGAAGCTTAAATCACAATACATGCCACCTCTAACTAAAGTTCCGCAAATTGAGGTGTTTCTTAAAAGGGTGATGTCAGATTTTTTAAAATTGATAGATACCAAAACCACTAATATCAGCAAAAAGGAAGCTGAGGCACTCAAAGAAATCAATTTCTGGGAGGATGTACTCATAAAGCCTTCGGATAAGGGGGGAATATAGTGGTTTGGGAGAAAGAGAACTATATCCTTGAAGCTAAAAGACAATTAAATGACATAAATTGTTATAAACACTTATTCTCAAATCCCACTACCCAGTTTTTGAGTGAGTACAATAATCTGATTGATAATGCAAAACTTAACAACTTAATCATCCAGAAAGAATGATCTTTCCTACAGGTTAAAGCTCCAAGAATAGAAACTCTATACCTCCTACCCAAAATTCAAAAGAATAAAAAGATACCACCTGGTAGATACACCATTGTATCAAGTATCAACAGCCTATGTGAACAAGCAAGTAGATTTTTTGACTTATATTTGAGAGAAATAGTCTGGTCTCTACCATCATACATTAGAGACACAATGGACATTCCCAGTAAGATTAATGAATTAACACTGGAGCAAGATGCGATATTGATCACTTGTGATGTGGAATCACTGTACACATCAATAAAACACGAATATGGGTGTGAACCAGTAAAATACTTTCTAAGTATGCAATTCATTGATAAATTGGAACGCAACAAATTTATCATAGACTTACTTAAATTTGTCTTGAGACATAATTATTTTGTCTTTAATGACAATTCCTACCTTCAAATCCAAGGCACCGCAATGGTTAGTTATATATATCTACACTGGTAGTTATCTTCTACTTTTTTTTAAATTTTACTCATTAAATGTTAAGTTTTATAACTCACTCGTCTTGGACAGCCTCTACTGTGATATAGTTTCTTATTCTATACATGTTTGAGTGCTCTGTACTATCCATTTTTTTCTTTCTGTGTTATATCTAGCACAAAAATGGGCATGAATCATATTATAATTTTTCTACCAAAGCGCTTACTTTTAACAAAACAGTATTAGCGATTGTGGCTCTATCTTTCCTCAGATCACCGGAACATTTTGCTGTTTCTGCGAGGGGTGTGCAACGCTTTACATAAAAAAAAATATTTTTAGCTTACATCTACAGCTTTTCCTGATACAAAACACTAAAAAAATTTAACCCTTATTTGACTTATTTTGTAAGCTAGCATCTTAACATTTACAAAAGTCAACATGTACCTATCAGAAATTCGCTCTCCCACCCTCATCTTTCATTAATCATGGCACCGGTAAACAACTTGCAGGTATATAACCCTAAATACAGGGACATAAGGGGAAAGTGAACACAAATAATTTAAGTTAAGATTATATTGAAATGCTAACAGAAATCAATCTGATCTCATCACTATACCTGTTAATATAAAAGCCAAATAAAGAAAGATAAGACATTTTGCAGCAGCATCTGTTGCAGACACTTAGCCCCCCTACCCCTCGCCAAACCACATCAGACAACCTTGCCCACTCACACAAGGAATCTGACTCATCCCTGTATACCTCCTTAAAATGACATGAAACCCCAAAACAATACAATTTTAAACAACTTTTCAATTTACTTCTATTATCTAATTTGCTTTATTCTCTTGGTATAATTTGTTGAAAAGCTTACCTGGGTAGGCTCCAAAGCTATTAGCTGGCTGATGATTGGTGGCTGTAAATATATACAGCTTATCATTGGCTTACTGATGCTTTCAGCTAGCTCTTAGTAGTGCATTGGTGCTCCTTCAGTAAAGGCAGCCAAGAGTATGGAGAAAAATTAGTAATAGAAATAAATTGAAAAGCTGCTAACAATGTCATGCACTATCTGAGTCATGAAATAAACCATTTGGGGTTCATAATTATATTAAAATGCTAACAGAAGTCAATCTGATACTATTGCTATATCAGTTAATAAAAAAGCAAAATAAAGGAAGATAAGAAATTTTGCAGCTGCATTTGATGCAGACACTCAGCCCCTTGCCCCCCTCCAGACCATAACAGCCCACCTAACCAACTCACAAAAGGAATCTGAATCCTCCCTATCTACCTCCTTAAAATGGCATGAAAGCCAGAAATGTTCATTCATGATTCAGATAGAGGCATCTACTTATCAAGCCCTTAACGTACTTGCATTCGACGGCACCAATACGCTCGCCTAAGATCGCCTAACATCGCTGCCGCGGACCTGAATACGCTCTCCAAAGTTATCAAAAAAGCTGTCAAAAAGCTGTGCACCAAGTACGGTGCGATGAGCAGCGGGCTGTTGTTAACTAACAGTCATCGATCTCGCTGCTCTTCACCTTTTTCCCAGCTTTATTGGTACCCTGTCACTAAACACCCACACTATACTATACTGTTTACCCCCTATAACGCCGCTCCCGGAGCCCACCGCAGCTCTAATAAATGTATTAACCCCTAAACCGCCGCTCACGTACCCCGCCGCAACTAAATAAAGTGTTTAACCCCTAAACCGCCGCTCACGGAGCCCACCGCCACCTACATTATACTTATTAACCCCTAATCTGCTGCCCCCTACACTGCCACCACCTACATTATACTTATTAACTCCTAATCTGCCGCCCCTACACTGCCTCCACCTACATTATACTTATTAACCTCTAATCTGCCCTCCCTACACCGCCGCCACCTACATTATACTTATTAACCTCTAATCTGCCCCCCCTACACCGCCTCCACCTACATTATATTTATTAACCCCTAATCTGCCCCCTTACACCGCCGCCACTATATTCAATTTATTAACCCCTAAACCTAAGTCTAACCCTAACCCTAACACCCACTAACTTAAATATAATTTAAATAAATCTAAATAAATATTCCTATCATTAATTTAATTTTTCCTATTTAAAACTAAATACTTACCTATAAAATAAAACCTAAGCTTTAACTAGGTAGAATAGTTACTAAAGAGTTATTAACTATTTAATAACTTCCTAGTTAAAATAAATACAAATATACCTGTAAAATAAAACCTAACCTAAGTTACAATTACACCTAACACTACACTATAAATAAATAAATTCCCTAAACTAAATACAATTAAATTCAATTAAATAAAAATTATCTAAAGTACAAAAAAACAAACACTAAATTACAGAAAATAATAAATAAATTACAAGATTTTTAAACTAATTACACCTAATCTAATCCCCCTAACAAAATAAAAAAGCCCCCCCCCCAAAAAAAAGCCCTACCCTACACTAAATTACAAATAGCCCTTAAAAGGGTCTTTTGCGGGGCATTGCCAGAAAGTAATCAGCTCTTTTACCTGTAAAAAAAAATTACAAACCCCCCAACATTAAAACCCACCACCCACACAACCAACTCTACTCTAAAACAAACCCAATACCCCCTTAAAAAACCTAACACTAACCCCTTGAAGATCACCTTACTGTGAGAAGTCTTCACCCAAACGGGCTGAAGTCCTCAACGAATCCAGCAGAAGTGGTCCTCCAGATGGGCAGAAGTGGTCCTCCAGACAGGCAGAAGTCTTCACCAAAACGGCATCTTCTATCTTCATCCATCCAGCGCGGAGTGGGTCCATCTTCAAGACATCCGACGCGGAGCATCCTCTTCTGACGACGTCTTCTTGTTGAATGAAGGTACCTTTAAGTGACGTCATCCAAGATCCAAGAATTCTATCAGCCAATCGGAATTAAGGTAGAAAAAATCCTATTGGCTGATTCAATCAGCCAATAGGATTTAAGTTCAATCCTATTGGCTGATCCAATCAGCCATTAGGATTGAGCTCGCATTCTATTGGCTGTTCCAATCAGCCAATAGAATATAAGCTCAATCCTATTGGCTGATTGGATCAGCCAATAGGATTTAACTTAAATCCTATTGGCTGATTGCATCAGCCAATAGGATTTTTTCTACCTTAATTCCGATTGGCTTATAGAATTCTATCAGCCAATCGGAATTGAAGGGACGCCATCTTGGATGACGTCCAAGGGACGCCATCTTGGATTAAGATAGAAGATGCCATCTGGATGAAGACTTCTGCCCATCTGGAGGACCACTTCTGCCCGTCTGGAGGTGATCTTCAAGGGGTTAGTGGTTTTTTTAAGGGGGTATTGGGTGGGTTTTAGAGTAGGGTTGGTTGTGTGGGTGGTGGGTTTTAATGTTGGGGGGGGTTTGTAATTTTTTTTTTACAGGTAAAAGAGCTGATTACTTTGGGGCAATGCCCCGCAAAAGGCCCTTTTAAGGGCTATTTGTTATTTAGTGTAGGGTAGGGCTTTTTTATTTTGGGGGGGCTTTTTATTTTGTTAGGGGGATTAGATTAGGTGTAATTAGTTTAAAAATCTTGTAATTTGTTTATTATTTTCTGTAATTTAGTGTTTTTTTTTTTTTCGTACTTTAGATAATTTTATTTAATTGTATTTAATTTAGGGAATTTAGGGAATTTATTTAATTATAGTCTAGGGTTAGGTGTAATTGTAACTTAGGTTAGGTTTTATTTTACAGGTATATTTGTATTTATTTTAACTAGGAAGTTATTAAATAGTCAATAACTATTTAATAACTATTGTACCTAGTTAAAATAAATACAAACTTGCCTGTAAAATAAAAATAAACCCTAAGCTAGCTACAATGTAACTATTAATTATATTGTATGTAGCTTAGGGTTTATTTTATAGGTAAGTATTTAGTTTTAAATAGGAATAATTTATTTAATGATAGGGATATTTATTTAGATTTATTTAAATTATATTAAAGTTAGGGGGTGTTAGGGTTAGGGTTATACTTAGGTATATGGGTTAATAAATTTAATATAGTGGCAGTGGTGTAGGGGGTGGCAGATTAGGGGTTAATAAGTATAATGTAGGTGGTGGCGGTGTAGGGGGGGCAGATTAGGAGTTATTAACTTTATGTAAGTAGCGGCGGTGTCGGGCGGCAGATTAGGGGTTAATAAGTATAATGTAGGTGGCGGCGGTGTAGGGGCGGCAAATTATGGGTTAATAAGTATAATCTAGGTGGCGGCGGTGTAGGGGCGGAAGATTAGGGGTTAATAAGTATAATGTAGGTGGCGGCGGTTTAGGGGGGCAGATTAGGGGTTAATAAGTATAATGTAGGTGGCGGCGGTGTAGGGGGGGCAGATTAGGGGTTAATAAGTATAATGTAGGTGGCGGCGGTGTAGGGGGCGGCAGATTAGGGGTTAATAAGTGTAATGTAGGTGGCGGCGGTGTAGGGGGGGCAGATTAGGGTTGTTTAGACTCGGGGTACATGTTAGGGTGTTAGGTGTAAACGTTACCATAGGAATCAATGGGATATCGGGCAGCAGGGAACATAAGCTTTCATTGCTTTCAGACTCCCATTGATTCCTGTGGCATCTGCAGCCTCCAGGGTAGAAATAGAAATTTGATAACTAGCAAAAGTAGTCAGATTGTGCCGAATTTGCATTCGGAACATCTGTAATGACGTAAGCATCGATCTGTGTCCGGCGGATCGTATGTTACATCACAAAATTCTACTTTTGCTGGTCTGTAGGATTTGATAACTAAGGCGAATCAGGCTCGCCACAAATACGCTGCGGAATTCCATTGTATTTGCGGTTGACGGCTTGATAAGTAGATGCCAGAGGATACAATTTTAAACAACTTTTCAATTCACTTCTATTAGACAGGTGCATTTGTATGTATGTATAATATATAGAACTGTTCCCAAGTGACTAGGTATTTCTATTAAAAAAAAAAAAAAAAAGCACATTCACTTTGTTTCAAATTGATATTTTAAATGTCAAGGTGTTTGACTGGGATGAGCTCAAAAGTAGATAGATAGATGATAGATAGATGATAGATAGATTGATAGATATAGATACACATAACATAGATTGGACTAGGTTCCTAGAGGTATTTATTGCTTTTCGTGATCATGTGCTAAATGTGGCATGATTTAACAATAAAATATTTCTGAGATATTTGAGTTATACTTTTTTAGAGAGAAGTACATCATAGGACTCAGCAGAAGGCTTAGCATAGCGATGTACATAAATGCCAACATTTAAGAATCACTGGGCAGACAAGGCTGCTGGTGCAATGCCACCCCTTGCTAGTGCGCTGCCAATCGCGCGACAGCAGAGGCTGTCAATCACCCCGGTCGGACTTGTCCGGGATGATCTTGGTCCGCCAACTGCAGGTTAGGAAGCAGCGGTCTAATGAACACTGCTTCTTAACTATCGGCTGCCCAAAACTAAAAAAGCTGCATCTTGCAGCTTTATAAATTTGCCCAAAGTCTTGTCTGTGTTGTATTTCTGTATTGTACTTTACATCTTGATAATTTTATTGCCAGTTGAAAAAATTGAGTGTTGTTTGATATTTGGAGTTGTGTAATGAATATTTGTTTAGTCTTCTTTGAAACAGCAATAAAAATAAATGTTTCAAATATTAAACTCATTTTTTTGCAATATAAATTTTATATGATCTGAAATTACCCTACTGCATACTCTGTGGTATAGTTTACAATAACAACTGCTCAGAGATTTATTAGTGTTATTTGTTAATGGTGACTCATTTTCATTATAGAAGCCACTATTAGCTCTCTATAAATGTGTGATGTTTGATTATACGGTAGTTGCGCAGACCATCCATAGCTGAACAGTAATACATTTTCCTGCAAACAGTTTTTGATAATGAAAGTATATTTTAAAATTAAAAAAAAAATTAAATCACGAAAACATATGTGCAAATATAATTTTAACTGTCATGTTCCTTGAAATAAATGTCCTAAAATAATGTTCTAATAAATTATTTACTACATAAGCTATCTTTAATGTCTTCTTTAAAATATACAATACTTTTTTATTTTAGGTATATTATATAAGTTGTACATTATATGTAATGAACATGAAAATAAATAAATGATGAGTGCACAATGCAGGGCAGCGGCTTCAAAGGCTAATAAGATACTAGCATGTATTAAAAGAGGCATTGATTCAAGGGAGGAAAGCATAATTCTGTCATTATATAAAGCCCTGGTAAGACCTCACCTTGAGTTTGGAGTGCAGTTCAGGGGACCGATTGCTAAAAAAGATATTGCAGAACTAGAAAAAGTTCAGAGAAGGGCCACAAAGCTAATAAGGGGATTGGAGAAATTAACCTATGAGGAGAGGCTAGCCAAACTGGGTCTGTTCTCTTTAGAAAAAAGGCGCTTGAGAGGTGACATGATTACTTTATATAAATATATTCAAGGCCCATATACAGAGATGGCAGAAGCTCTGTTTATTCCAAGAAAATTGTTTCTGACAAGAGGTCATAATTTAAGGTTGGAGGAAAGGAGATTTAATCTCCTGCAACGGAAACGTTTTTTTCACTGTAAGAGCAATACAATTGTGGAACTCATTACCAAAGGAGGTAGTGAATGCCAATACCATTGATACATTTAAAAATAGTCTGGATAAATTTCTGTATATAAACAAAATTCATGGATATGATTGCTAGTATTAAATGGGTCACATTTTAATGGGGTTATTTAAGCTTAACTGGAGCTTTTTGTAAGCATTTTAGATTTGTATAGGTTGAACTCGATGGACTTCAGTCTTTTTTCAACCTTATCTACTATGTTACTATATTACTATGTTACATGTTCTTGTGATTGTCTAATAATGTATGACTTTAAAATAAGACTAGAATACAAGTACTGAGCCTTTTGTGCTCTTAATAATTGTTCAATTACACCCTATTTTCAAGCAATAGTTTTAAGGCAATATATTGTGATAAACAATGGTGAATTCAATTATTGGCTTAACAATTGTTCTCTCTCATATATAGTGAATATGAAGTTTCTATCCCTATATAGTATTAAGAAATTTTTAAGAGTTAACAATTTAATTATTGTATTAGCCATATTTAAAATCATATATAGTAATAAACAAACTCTTTAACATATAATTTGTTAAACACTTGTTAAACTTTCATGATTCAGATAGGGCATGCAATTTTAAACAACTTTCCAATAAATTATTATCATCAAATTTGCTTTGTTCTTTTTCTATTCTTTGTTGAAAGCTAAGCCTAGGTAGGCTCATATGCTAATTTCTAAGCCGTTGAAACTGCCTCTTATCTCAGTGCATTTTATATATATATATATATATATATAAACATTGTGCTCACTCCCATGGAGTTATTTATGAGTCAGCACTGATTGGCTAATATGCATGTCTATCAAAAGAACTGCAAAGACTTAGATACAAGGTAGTAGTAGAGGTAAAAAGTGTATTATTATAACCGTGTTGGTTATGCAAAACTGGGGAATGGGTAATAAAGGGATTATCTATCTTTTAAAACAATAAAAATTCTGGAGTAGACTTTAAGATGACTTTAAGATGGTTCAATTAAAAAATTTTTTTTTTTAAATACTTTATTTTTCAGTACCAATTACAGCTACATCATTGTGAGTTACATAACAAAACTTCTTGCATACAGTTTTTGTCATACATTATCACTGAAAAGGCACCTTAATTTTCATATTTCCCCCTCCCCATCTCCTCCCCCCCCTTTACATCTCTCATCCTTCTAGTGCCCCCCTCTCCCCTCTTTTGGGCGATCAATGACTAACAGAAACATTTATCTTTAACTTTCACAACAGCTCTAAATTACCATGAGATGTATCTTTGAGAAGTGCTTATCCCCTTCCCTCCCTATAGCATGTTCTTTTCTTCTCCCCCCCCCCGGGTGCCACTCCAGGGTCCACTGTGTTCCTATTTAACCCATGTTAAGGAGAGTTGTTACGTCTAGCTTTTAAGTGAATATGTTCCACTTCCCACGTAATTGGGCATTCAGTATGAATTCTGTGTCCTTGAACGGGTAGATAATCTGCTTTTGGTGTTCTAAGTCTAGAGTGTTTATAAGGGGTTCCCATTTATTCATAAATTTCCTGGTTCTGCATGTTATGTCTCCCTGCGTGTCAAGTTGTTCACATATCATTTGTTTTCTCACTGCCTCTTTAAGCTGTGTTAGGCTTGGTGGTCTCTGCAATATCCATTGTCTCAGAATGAGTTTTCGTGCTTGTAGTATCACATTGGATAGGAACTCTATGTGTTTTTGTGATTTTATTTGTGGGTGTAGGAAAATCACAAGTTTGTCTGACCACTGGACCTTTTCCCCTATACTTTTCTCTGCCCATCTCTGTGTCATCCCCCAGAATTTTTTTAGTTTTGAGCAGTTCCACATCATGTGCAGTATGTTTGGGTTTGGGTGTGAGCATCTCGGGCAAATTCCCGATACGTCTGGCACCCATTTATGGTACATTTTGGGCGTGATGTATGCGTTGTGTACTAGCATGGTGTGAGATTCCCTTATGTCACTCGATAGAGATGCTCTCCTGACTGCCACAAAGCTTTGTTCTATACATTGATCAGAAAGGTCGTGTCCCATCAAAGCTCCCCAGACCGTTTTCAGATGTTCAGTATTGGACTTATTTGGCTTGGATTGGAGTATGTTGTATGTATGTGAAATGGATGTCATTCCTCCCTTTGTCAGTCTTAAGAGTTTGTAAATGTCACAGTCAGGCTCTAACATATTCCCAGATCTCAGTAGGTCTTGTACATAATGTTTTGCCTGTAGGTAAGTGAAATGATGTGAGTTGGGCAGTCCATAATCTCTCCTCAAATCTATGAAAGGTCGGACAGTAGTCCCGTCATCTGACAATAGTTGCTTTAGAGTCTTGACCCCCCTTTCCTCCCATTGCTTGAACGGTTTTGTAGTAAAGCCTGCCGGAAAGTCTGGATTCCCCCCCCAGTGGCAAGTACACCGTGTGATTATGAGAAACCTTAAGAGCTCTACACAGTTTCCACCACGACTTAATGGGGTGGTGGAGAAGACCCGCCCCCCCCAGAATGGGCTCTAGCTGTGTACGATTCATGTGTGGTAGCATTTTTAGTGACCATGGTTTTATGATCTCTGATTCTAGTGAGTGGTTAGTGAAGCGCTCACCGTCTATCAGCCAGTCCATGACGTATTTTGTCAAAGCTGCCCAGTTATAGTGTTCAATGTTTGGGAGACCCATTCCCCCCTGCTCTGGCTGACATGTCAATTTTTGGTAACTGATTCTGTGTTTTTTCCCTCTCCAAAGAAAGTGTAGAATGTCTCTATTTAGGGCCCCTAGGTCCTTCTTATGTAATAATTCGGGGAGCATCTGTAGGGTATAAAGGAGCTTAGGGAATAGGATCATTTTAATAAGCCCCACTCTCCCCGACAGTGTCAGTGGTAGGGGGGTCCAGCTCAGTAGCTTTTGTTTTAGATTTTGCAGTAGTGGTTTAAAGTTAGCTGAGTACCATTGGGATGGATCTCTAGTTAGTGTAATACCTAGGTATTTAAATGTGTGTGAAATTACTTTAAAGTTGTCCTCCAATGGTGTGGTAGGGTCATTATTACGGAGCCAGAGCAGCTCAGACTTATCTTTATTTATTCGATATCCTGAAATGTCACTGAACTCAGCTATCACTTTTAATATTTTAGGAATGTTCTCTCTGGGGTCTCCTGTGTAGAGTACCATATCATCAGCGAAGAGTGACAAGTGAATTGTCTCTCTATCTATATGTAAACCTGCCGTTTCCTTTCTGATCTTAATCGCCAGGGGCTCCAATGCGAGATCAAACAGGAGGGGTGAGAAGGGGCAGCCCTGTCTAGTACCCCTTTTGAGAATGAATGTTTTCGATGGTGTTCCATTTATAAGGATCACTGCCTGAGGGGTGCTATAGATGGTCTCAATTGCTTTCATATAAGGGCCTTTTATGCCAAATTGACCCAGGGTTGTAAACAGGTGGTCCCACAGTATCTTGTCAAAAGCCTTTTCGGCGTCCACTAGGACCAAGCAGGCTTCTCTCGCATTGATGTCCCCTCCCTTACCCCCATTCTCCCAAAAGTGTGTCAATATTAGTTGTAATTGTCTCATGTTTTTGACTGCTGATCTACCTTTAACGAACCCAGTTTGGTCCTCCCGAACCAAAAGGGGAAGCACCCCCGCTAACCTGTTGGCCAGGATTTTGGTGAACAATTTATAGTCAGAATTTAGAAGGGAGGTAGGTCTGTAGGATGTTGTGAGCAGGGGGTCTCTATCTGGCTTGGGGAGTACTGTGATATTTGCTTCAGTGAACCTGTTAGATAGTTTTGCTTTACCTTCTAGAATTGCATTATATAATAGGGCAAGGGTGTCTGCAGTCTCTACATCTAGCAATTTATAGAATTCCCCTGGCAATCCGTCCGGTCCCGGGTTTTTTTCTAAAGGAAGTGATTTAATGGCCTTAATAATTTCTATAGGCTGGATTGGGGCATTGAGTGTCTGCACCTGGTCTTCGTCTAATTGTGGTAGTGTTAGGTCCCTCCAAAACTGTTCTTTTTTCCCTGGGTCAATGTCTTGAGAGTCGTATAGGTTTGAATAATAGGAAGTAAATGCCTGTTGTATATCATTATCACGAGTGAGAGTGGTATCCCCATCCTTGATTGCTATGATGGTATTTGGTTTTCTATCTAACCTTGTGAGTCTTGCTAGTAATTTCCCAGTGCGGTTTCCATATCGATAGTATCTGGCTTGTGAGCGATTCTGAGCAGCAGTCGTTGTCTGAATGAGGTATGTGTCCCTAAGGCTTTTAACTTCTCGATATTTGAGTCTGTGCTGTTCAGTGGGGTTGCACAAGTATTTATTCCTGGCATTAAGCAGCTGGCGCAGGAGTAGTTCTCCCCTCATTCTACGTGTTTTTTTAACTTTGGCAGCGTATGCTGTCACCACTCCCCTCAGCACTGCCTTTGCTGATTCCCAGAAAAGTGAGATATCGTTTAGGTGTTGGGCATTTAATTCCCTATAAGCCAACCATTCTCCAATCAAGAATTTGCGCAAGTTTAGATCATGGTATAAGTGTGTTGGGAATCTCCATCTGCGTGCGCTTCTATGTGGTGCCCCTATGTCTATGTTCAATGAGACTGGTGCATGGTCAGAAATTGTTATAGGGTCAATCCTAGTGTCTACAATACGAGGGCATAGGGAGCTAGCAACCAGAAAGTAGTCTATTTGAGACATAGTCGTCTTTGCTGGGTGTAAGCAGGTATAATCCCGAGCCTCTGGGTTCCTGTCTCTCCAGACATCCAAGAGGGCTAGGCTGTTCCTAAAATTCAGCAAGATACGGGTTTCTCTCTTCGAGCTCTTCCATATTATTTGCTGTTGTGAGGTGGTAGTTGGGTCGCGGAATCTGTCTGCTGGTGTGTGTGGTGCTATATTGAAGTCCCCCCCCACCACCAGAGGAAGGTCTGAGAACTGGATAAGTCTGGTCTGTAGTTGAGTCAGAAATTCTTTCTTTTCAGTGTGCGGGCCATACACCCCGCAGAGCACCATGTGCATCGTCCCTATTTTTAATTTGACTATCAGGTATCTTCCCTCTGTGTCTGTTGTAGTTTGTGTGACTATGTAGTTTAAACCTTTGCGGAAGAGTATCGCCACCCCCTTGCTCTTTTACCCTCATAGGTGGTATTCAGTACCTCGCCTACCCAGCCCTGTTTGAGTTTTTGATGTTCTTTCTGTGATAGGTGTGTTTCTTCTAGTATAGCTATATCTGTCCCCATGATGTTCAGCATTCTGAGTATAGCTTTTCTCTTTATTGGGGATGTTATCCCTCCTACATTCCATGTGGTTATCTTCATTTTGCGCTCATATATATGTCTACTAAGTGTGTCAGATTACAATGTCAAAGGCCAAGATATCTGTTGTGAGGCAGGATTTTTGCAAAGTGTGTGTAGGCAGGTGGTACTCACTGTAATGTGGATCAGGTCAGATTTTCCTCTCTGCCCCCCAGAGTGCACCCAAAGGTAGGACAATCAGCTCTCTCTTCCTTGCCTAAAGTGGAGTTAGTTATTTCTGGCAACAAACAGTTTAAACAACCATAAGGAATAGACAACAAAAATCAACAACAACAAATCAGCAAAGAGCAACAAAAATTGTAACCCCCTCCCCTAACCAACCCAGTGCATCAACCCTGAACTAATATTTTAGTCCAGCAATATCAGGAGGGTTTCCCCCCCTCCCTCACTTTGTAAGGATACATTTCTTGTGTGCCGTAACTTTACTAGTCCTTTATAAATGACAGTCTTCTGTCTAAACAGCCAATATCTCCGATTCTAAGCAGCAGAGTCATCTTCATTTTCACTTTGCTGTTCTTCATTCTCCCTTTGTAGGTGAAGCTTCAGCAGGTTTGGGGAGTCAAAGAACAAAGGACCCCCCCGCAGTTTGGAGTCTCAATCTTGCTGGGAATAGTAGGGCTGCCGTTCTACCTTGTTCCAGTAATTGTTTGCAATATGGTGAAAATTCTCGTCGTCTGGCAGCCACTGCTGCAGAGTAGTCCTGGAACAGATATATCTGTTTCCCATTGTATTCCAGTGTGGGGCCTTTCGGTATGCTTGCAAGATAGATACTTTGTCCTTAAAATTGAGTTATTTCACCATGACTTGGCGTGGTGGTTGGTTTTTTTTGTTCTGCTTTCTCTGGTCAGCCACTCTGTGCGCCCTTTCCACTATGTACGGTAGGGACTCTTTGATGTTTTTTCTTGTCCGCGTTCTTCAATCTATTTGTCATTGTGTCTGTCTTTTTAGAGTATGAATCATAGTACTTTTGCATACAGTTCTAAGAGTCTCACAGTTGCTATCTCAACTGCACGCTGCAAAGACCGGGTAGCAAGCAAGATCTAGAGAAGTGATGGAGCAATGGCAATCCAGCCTGAGTTTGTCTGGACTTTCAAGTTAATCAGCAACGTGTGGTTAGCGGTGGGTGAGTGAGGGGGTGGAAGCCATTGAGTCTTAGCCGTGCATCCCGGCCCTCACACCTTGTTGTCAAGCTGTTATTTAGTTAATTAAAGCGCTAGTAAGGATTATGTAAACGCCCCTTCAGGTGGGGGGAGGTCGGGCTAGTTTCAGTATTCACCGGTGAATAGATGGCTGTGCTACAAGGATCCTGTTAATCGGGTTTTTTCTGCATCTTAGAGTGTGAGCAATATCAGGCTTCTTGCTTAAGGTGACCCTTTAACTGCCCCTGACACTTCTTATCTCAACTTAGTTGGTGCTGTGTGGCAACAGTTCCGCTCTGCACCTGTCCTAATGTCCTTAGACCAAAAGGAGACTTTTATTTATTATGTCTGTTGCTGCTGCTTAGTGTCTCTGTCTGAGTGTCCCTTGTAGTTAAGGTTCCAGGTGTGAGAGCAGGGATTTAATCTTGGGCCTGTTGTGTAATGTCAGCTTCCCAGTTGCTGCTTCCCTTTTTTAATGTCTTTCCTCTGAGCTGTTGGCGGATGTGTAGCCAAGTTGGATTGGTATTGTGTGGCTCTTGGGCCTTAACTTGTGGTCTAATGCTGGGACGAGTGTTATTAATTGGTGCATCACATGCTTGCACTTTCCCCTCTGGCTTTGGTAAAATTTTGACTCACCCCTTGAACGGGTCGGAATCTCCTCAACTATCCCCGAACACCCAGAGGGGGGTATCTGTGGATCTGTAGCTGTCTTTCACTATGTGACTGGGCTTTCGCTATGTCTCTGCTATGTCCGCGGCTTAGCCCCTCCGCTCCGCTTCTTTCAAAAGCCCCTTCTCAGTGAGGGAGTCAGATGTCAGACTCCTTGCCTTTGTCACTCCGGGTAGGGGAACGATTCTCCTACCAAGGATTATGGCTTTATCTGGCTTTTTGGGTATATTTCAGCAGTCAGCAGTTGTTAAGAGACCGGAGCTCCTCTCTCCTGCTTCCACTCACTACGCCCGCCCACCGGAAGTCCCTCAATTAAAATTTTATTTACAACCATATATGGGAGAATTCTATTTTTAACAATCTATTTATATGAACACTTGTTAAGAGTAAATAATTATCATTACTTGTACAAAAGCTTTTTTTTTACTTATAACTTAAAAGACAATCATAACAACATGTCTGAAACAGTTCTAAAAAAATAAGCCTTTAATCAAGGCAGAGAAGTGTTTTTTTTTTATCCTGACAATATAGTATGTCAGGTAAAATGGTAATAATGTAAATAAATATATCAAGTGCAAGTGTTATTGCCTCCTATGAGAAACTTCCTCAAATACAAACTAAGGCCTAGATTTGGAGTTTTGCGTTAGAAGGGGTGCGGTAGCTACGCATGCTTTTTTCTGGCCGCACCTTTTAAATACCGCTGGTATTTAGAGTTCACAGAAGGGCTGCGTTAGGCTCCAAAAAAGGAGCGTAGAGCATAATTTACTGCCACTGCAACTCTCAATACCAGCGGTGCTTACGGACGCGACCAGCTTCAAAAACGTGCTCGTGCACGATTCCCCCATAGGAAACAATGGGACAGTTTGAGCTGAAAAAAAACCTAACACCTGCAAAAAAGCAGCGTTCAGCTCCTAACGCGGCCCCATTGTTTCCTATGGGGAAACTCTTCCTAAGTCTGCACCTAACACCCTAACATGTACCTCGAGTCTAAACACCCCTAACCTTACACTTATTAACCCCTAATCTGCCGCCCCCGCTATCGCTGACACCTGCATATTTTTTTAACCCCTAATCTGCCGCTCCGTACACCGCCGCAACCTACGTTATAGCTATGTACCCCTAATCTGCTGCCCCCAACCCCCGCCGACCCCTATATTATATTTATTAACCCCTAATCTGCCGCCCCCAACGTCGCCGCCACCTACCTACAATTATTAACCCCTAATCTTCCGACCGGACCTCACCGCTACTATAATAAATGTATTAACCCCTAATCCACCTCACTCCCGCCTCACTAACCCTATAAGAAATAGTATTAACCCCTAATCTGCCCTCCCTAACATCACCGACACCTAACTTCAAGTATTAACCCCTAATCTGTCGACCGGACCTCACAGCTACTCTATTAAATTTATTAACCCATAAAGCTAAGTCTAACCCTAACACTAACACCCCCCTAAGTTAAATATAATTTAAATCTAACGAAATAAATTAACTCTTATTAAATAAATTATTCCTATTTAAAGCTAAATACTTACCTGTAAAATAAACCCTAATATAGCTACAATATAAATTTTAATTATATTGTAGCTATTTTAGGATTAATATTTATTTTACAGGCAACTTTGTAATTATTTTAACCAGGTACAATAGCTATTAAATAGTTAATAACTATTTAATAGCTACCTAGTTAAAATAATTACAAAATTACCTGTAAAATAAATCTTAACCTAAGTTACAATTAAACCTAACACTACACTATCAATAAATTAATTACATAAAATACTTACAATTATCTACAATTAAACCTAACACTACACTATCAATAAATTAATTAAATACAATACCTACAAATAAATACAATTAAATAAACTAACTAAAGTACAAAAAATAAAAAAGAACTAAGTTACAAAAAATAAAAAAATATTTACAAACATTAGAAAAATATTACAACAATTTTAAACTAATTACACCTACTCTAAGCCCCCTAATAAAATAACAAAGCCCCCCAAAATAAAAAAATGCCCTACCCTATTCTAAAATTAAAATTGAAAAGCTCTTTTACCTTACCAGCCCTTAAAAGGGCCATTTGCGGGGCATGCCCCAAAGAATTCAGCTCTTTTGCCTGTAAAAAAAAAACATACAATACCCCCCCAACATTACAACCCACCACCCACATACCCTAATCTAACCCAAACCCCCCTTAAATAAACCTAACACTAAGTCCCTGAAGATCTCCCTACCTTGTCTTCACCATATCGGGTTCACCGATCGGTCCAGAAGAGCCTCCGATGTCTTCATCCAAGCCCAAGCGGGGGCTGAAGAGTGACGTCCATCCTCCGGCTGAAGTCTTGATCCAAGCGGTGAATGAAGAAGTCCATCTTCGGGCAGAAATCTTCATCCTATACGGGCAGAAGAGGACATCCGGACCGGCAAACATCTTCATCCAGGTGGCATCTTCTATGTTCTTCCATCCGATGATGAGCAGCTGATCTTGAAGATCAGCCAATAGAATGCGAGCTCAATCTGATTGGCTGATCCAATCAGCTAATCGGATTGAACTTGAATCTGATTGGCTGATTCCATCAGCCAATCAGAATTTTCCTACCTTAATTCCGATTGGCTGATAGAATCCTATCAGCCAATCGGAATTCGAGGGACGCCATCTTGGATGACGTCCCTTAAAGGAACCTTCATTCTTCAGTTGGACGTCGAACGAAGAGGATGGATCCACGCCGGAGGTCTTCAAGATCAGCCGCTCGTCATCGGATGGAAGAACATAGAAGATGCCGCCTGGATGAAGATGTTTGCTGGTCCGGATGTCCTCTTCTGCCCAGATAGGATGAAGATTTCTGCCCGAAGATGGACTTCTTCATTCACCGCTTGAATCAAGACTTCAGCCGGAGGATGGACGTCACTCTTCAGCCCCCGCTTGGGCTTGGATGAAGACATTGGAGGCTCTTCTGGACCGATCGGTGAACCCGGTGTGGTGAAGACAAGGTAGGGAGATCTTCAGGGGCTTAGTGTTAGGTTTATTTAAGGGGGGTTTGGGTTAGATTAGGGGTATGTGGGTGGTGGGTTGTAATGTTGGGGGGGTATTGTATGTTTTTTTTTTACAGGCAAAAGAGCTGAATTCTTTGGGGCATGCCCCGCAAATGGCCCTTTTAAGGGCTGGTAAGGTAAAAGAGCTTTTCTATTTTAATTTTAGAATAGGGTAGGGCATTTTTTTATTTTGGGGGGCTTTGTTATTTTATTAGGGGGCTTAGAGTAGGTGTAATTAGTTTAAAATTGTTGTAATATTTTTCTAATGTTTGTAAATATTTTTTTATTTTTTGTAACTTAGTTCTTTTTTATTTTTTGTACTTTAGTTAGTTTATTTAATTGTATTTATTTGTAGGTATTGTATTTAATTAATTTATTGATAGTGTAGTGTTAGGTTTAATTGTAACTTAGGTTAGGATTTATTTTACAGGTAATTTTGTAATTATTTTAACTAGGTAGCTATTAAATAGTTATTAACTATTTAATAGCTATTGTACCTGGTTAAAATAATTACAAAGTTGCCTGTAAAATAAATATTAATCCTAAAATAGCTACAATATAATTATTCGTTATATTGTAGCTATATTAGGGTTTATTTTACTGGTAAGTATTTATCTTTAAATAGGAATAATTTATTTAATAAGAGTTAATTTTTTTCATTAGATTTAAATTATATTTAACTTAGGGGGGTGTTAGTGTTAGGGTTAGACTTAGCTTTAGGGGTTAATACATTTATTAGAGTAGCGGTGAGGTCCGGTTGGCAGATTAGAGGTTAATAATTGAAGTTAGGTGTCGGCGATGTTAGGGAGGGCAGATTAGGGGTTAATACTATTTATTATAGGGTTATTGAGGCGGAAGTGAGGCGGATTAGGGGTTAATAACTTTATTATAGTAGCGGTGAGGTCCAGTCGGCAGATTAGGTGTTAATTATTGTAGGTAGCTGGCGGCGACGTTGTGGGGGGCAGATTAGGGGTTAATAAATATAATATAGGGGTCGGCGGTGTTAGGGGCAGCAGATTAGGGGTACATAAGTATAACGTAGGTGGCGGCGGTGTGCAGTCGGCAGATTAGGGGTTAAAAACATTTAATCGAGTGGCGGCGATGTGGGGGGACCTCGGTTTAGGGGTACATAGGCAGTTTATGGGTGTTAGTGTACTGTAGAGCACAGTAGTTAAGAGCTTTATGAACCGGCGTTAGCCCAGAAAGCTCTTAACTCCTGTTTTTTTTCTGCGGCTGGAGTCTTGTCGTTAGATTTCTAACGCTCACTTCAGCCAAGACTCTAAATACCGGCGTTAGAAAGATCCCATTGAAAAGATAGGATACGCAACTGGCGTAGGGGGATCTGTGGTATGGAAAAGTCGCGGCTGCAAAGTGAGCGTTAGACCCTTTAATGACTGACTCCAAATACCAGCGGGCGGTAAAAACCAGCGTTAGGAGCCTGTAACGCTGGTTTTGATGGCTACCGCAAAACTCTAAATCTAGGCGTAAGATTAACTTTGTTAAATGCATACAGAGAGAATTTATCTACCAGGAACGAACAAAAGCTCAATAACTTGTTCTATGGTGAGATATAACCCAGGAGCAGCCTCTTTTAGCCCAATTGTGCTTTTCACAGAGAAGTACTTTACTGAAGTATATCAGTCTGATCCCACCTAGTTAGGTCATTCCAGCGCAGAAATAAAAGGCAATCCTCCTCTGAACAAGGAACATAACAACCCCAGACGATCGTTTCCACCTTCATTGGGCCTTGTCAGTGAGGTGCAGCCTTATTCCTCTAAGCACATTAGGCAAGTAGTCTAAACTTTGTTCAATGGCATACTATTTTTCCATTACAGTAATGTAATTTTCTTAAAAAGCCATATTGCATGGAACAACAATTTGATATTTGATATAAAGTGGTGGTGGTAGCATGTAAATGAATTGTGGTGATTCATAATAATTAATCTATGGAAAAATGTAAAGTATTGTTTAATGGTTGTCGTCACATGTTGGCTAACTAGTGGTGTTGGAGCCTCTCTCAGTCTTGACTACATTCACTATAAAATATATGTTCTACTATAATTAAATAATATGATGGTGGTGAGCACATATTTTTTTGTATTTTTTTTTTTCATGTAAACATTTTTTTTTTAATATTTATTTTATTATTTTTAAAGCAGGCTCTTGACCTCTCTGACCAATTGCAACTGACTTGCATTCATTATTATTATTTAAGAAAAATAAAAAATAAAAGTTATGAAATAAATGTAAAACACAAGGTGAAGGTTAATTAAAATTGTCCTGTTTGGGGTAAGGAAAGGGTTAGGTGAAAGGAAAGGTTAATGCTGTCAAGGTAGGAAGGGGTAAAGTGTGGAAAAGGAAAAGTTTATGTGCAGCTGTATGCATTGTAGGCATAAGTGTATTTTAATTAAACTATTATATATATATATAATATAATGTAACAGTCTGTCCTGGGATGGTTATGAATCACTGCACTAACCCTAGCTAAGTTTATAAGCTGTGTGAACAGCAATACTTTGGCGTAAAGGGAACCTGCTGAAAAGCAGACTGAAGTAAAAAGATGTGTCATTGTGTACTTAATTTGCATATCTTACCCAGAATCCTTTGCTGCATTGGAAACAATGTAATTCAGAGGTTTTCTGTGGGAAAATAAGCCTCTGGGCCTGTCTAGATTTTTTAAAGAACTACACAATGAGTTATTTTTTCTATATTTTGTGCGTAGTGGAGGATTTTAAACTCGCCTTTTATCTCCCCCTAATTTGAAAATGTTGTTGTATTCTGCCTGGAATCAACTTCACCCAGCAGTGATTCTAACCTTCTCCCAGCTGATGAGTGGCAAAAACCACGAAACAGTCTGTCCTGGGATGGTTATGAATCACTGCACTAACCCTAGCTAAGTTTATAAGCTATGTGAACAGCGATACTTTGGCGTAAAGGGAACCTGCTGAAAAGCAGACTGAAGTAAAAAGGTGTGTCATTGTGTGCTTAATTTGCATATCTTACCCAGAATCCTTTGCTGCATTGGAAACAATATAATTCAGAGGTTTTCTGTGGGAAAACAAGCCTCTGGGCCTGTCTAGATTTGTTAATGAACTACACAATGAGTTATTTTTTCTATATTTTGTGCGTAGTGGAGGATTTTAAACTCACCTTTTATCTCCCCCTAATTTAAAATGTTGTTGTATATATATATATATATATATATATATATATATATATATATATATATATATATATATATATATATATACAATTTTGAGCCCTTCCCAGTCCAACACCTTGCCATACACCATATCCCTTGAAATCACTGTTAATACTTTACTATTACTGTAATACTTTATTTTAATATATTTTGCATGTTTTTTGTGAAATTTTTAATTTTAGATTTACACTTTAATTAAGGTCTCAGGCTGAGATTACAATTGTAGTGGTATTTAATGCTCACCAGCTAACTCTGCTAGAAGTAAGCTTTTTGCATGCGCTGGGTAGCACTCGTATTACAAGTTGAAAGTAAATTGTTTTCCCAAGAGCGCTAACCGGATGCACGTAAATAGCTGAACTTAGGATATCATGCACGTGTCAACGCATTCCCTCATAGAAGTCAACGGAATAAAAAAAAGTGGAAAAAACACCCTACTCAGTGCAAACCCAATCATATATGTGCGCCAACCTGACATAAAAATATTACATTTTACATTTCAACATATTCTATTTATTCATAAATACATATTTCTATATATGTGATGGTATTTTGGTACAATATATATCTATACCTATATATATACATGATTATATTTAGGTATAGATAATACAGCTACAGTTGCAAGAAAAAGTATGTGAACCCTTTGGAATGATATGGATTTCTGCACAAATTGGTCATAAAATGTGATCTGATCATCATCTAAGTCACAACAATAGACAATCACAGTCTGCTTAAACTAATAACACACAAAGAATGAAATGTTGCCATGTTTTTATTGAACACACCATGTAAACATTCACAGTGCAGGTGGAAAAAGTATGTGAACCCCTAGACTAATGACATCTCCAAGAGCTAATTGGAGTGAGATGTCAGCCAACTGGAGTCCAATCAATGAGATGAGATTGGAGGTGTTGGTTACAGCTGCCCTGCCCTATAAAAAACACACACCAGTTCTGGGTTTGATTTTCACAAGAAGCATTGCCTGATGTGAATGATGCCTCGCACAAAAGAGCTCTCAGAAGACCTACGATTAAGAATTGTTGACTTGCATAAAGCTGGAAAGGGTTATAAAAGTATCTCCAAAAGCCTTGCTGTTCATCAGTCCACGGTAAGACAAATAGTCTATAAATATAGAAAGTTCAGCACTGCTGCTACTCTCCCTAGAAGTGGCCGTCCTGTAAAGATGACTGCAAGAGCACAGTGCAGACTGCTCAATGAGGTGAAGAAGAATCCTAGAGTGTCAGCTAAAGACTTACAAAAGTCACTGGCAAATGCTAACATCCCTGTTAGCGAATCTACAATACGTAAAACACTAAACAAGAATGGATTTCATGGAAGGATACCACAGAGGAAGCCACTGCTGTCCAAACAAAACATTGCTGCACATTTACAGTTTGCACAAGAGCACCTGGATGTTCCACAGCAGTACTGGCAAAATATTCTGTGGACAGATGAAACCAAAGTTGAGTTTTTTGGAAGAAACACACAACACTATGTGTGGCGAAAAAGAGGCACAGCACACCAACATCAAAACCTCATCCCAACTGTGAAGTATGGTGGTGGGGTCATCATGGTTTAGGTTTGCTTTGCTGAGTCAGGGCCTGGATGGATTGCTATCATCGAAGGAAAAATGAATTCCCAAGTTTATCAAGAAATTTTGCAGGAGAACTTAAGGCCATCTGTCTACCAGCTGAAGCTCAACAGAAGATGGGTGTTGCAACAGGACAATGACCCAAAGCATAGAAGTAAATCAACAACAGAACGGCTTAAACAGAAGAAAATATGCCTTCTGAAGTGGCCCAGTCAGAGTCCTGACCTCAACTCGATTGAGATGCTGTGGCATGACCTCAAGAAAGCGATTCACACCAGACATCCCAAGAATATTGCTGAACTGAAACAGTTCTGTAAAGAGGAATGGTCAATAATTACTCCTGACCGTTGTGTTCATCTGATCTGCAACTACAGGAAACGTTTGGTTGAAATTATTGCTGCCAAAGGAGGTTCAACCATTTATTAAAGTGAAGGTAAACTTACCATGTTTGCGATCCACAGTAATATTGTTCTCCAAAAAACAATATATGTTTCATTCATGTTTTTTTATAAATTTCCCTCTAAACAAAGTTATAGCCGTAAACCATATATTCAATTTTCATCACATAAATCAGCCCATATTTTTTATTTTTTTTCCTCCCTAGGTCACGTTTTTTAAATAACCTATTGAAATCCTGGCCGTTAGGGGGCTGTTGACCTACATCACCAGCCCACATCTTAGCCTGCGCATGCTCAACTATTTTCATGCTCAACAATGGTGTCTGGAGTGCGCTCCCGTTTGGCGCATGCGCATTGGATTACTTAGCTGAAAAACAGCATCTGCTGTCACGGATGGCTCAAACTACTGAAAAGCGCTTCTAATTCACAAAAACATAGTACTCAATGAACACATTATTGTTATTCATTGAGTACTATGTTACTAGCGCATTGGAGACACCGGTATCGCCGTGACGTGCATGCACGGTAGACTGAGAACCCGCCGATTCGTGCATGCACATTAGACAGTAGCTTTGTGACCGCACATTAGAGATACGTATAGAGCGGGTGGGACCGCTCTATACGTCACATAACAGAAATATGGGAAGTAAACGATGGGAGGAGTTTGCCCTGTACCGGTAGGAACAAACATAATGAATAAAACTCTAATTTTTTACAACAAATGATAAAATTTGTTTAGAGATCATAGTAAACTTATTATATTGTAAGCATTTATGAATTATAGGGGTATTAACATTACCTTCACTTTAAATCCAAGGGTTCACATACTTTTTCCACCTGCACTGTGAATGTTTACATGGTGTGTTCCATGGCAACATTTCATTCTTTGTGTGTTATTAGTTTAAGCAGACTGTGATTGTCTATTGTTGTGACTTAGATGATGATCAGATCACATTTTATGACCAATTTGTGCAGAAATCTATATCATTCCAAAGGGTTCACATACTTTTTCTTGCAACTGTATATCTAGGAATATCTATTTAAAAATACTTAGAACATATTCTGCTATGTGCAGAGAATTGAAATGTGACATATTTACCGTAAATACACAGTTTAACAGTTTATTAAATATGAATATTGCATAAATATGCTTTTTCATGTTTTCATCTTTTTAACTCAGCTCCAATGACCTTATATATGTGTCTATGAGGCATATTTATCAAGCTCAGTACGGAGCTTGATGCCCCGTGTGAGGCGGCAGACAGACATTGCCAGAAATCAATCTGCTCTGCAGGGGTCGGTACCAGAAGTTATGAAGCAGTGGTCTAAAGAACTGCTGGTGCAATGATAAATGCAGAGAGCATATGCAGTCGGCATTTTTTGATGTGCAGTGGACATGATCCGCTATATCGGATCATGTCCGCTCGCACAATCATAAATATGCCCCTTAATGTGTGTACATATGTATTTATGTGTTTATATGTGTATATATGTCTGTAAATAAATATATAAACACATATAAATACATATGTACACGTATAAACATATATACAATATATATCTATGTATATATAAATACATACATATACATCTTTAGACATGTATATGTATGTATCTCTACGTTAAAGCGCTTTGCCTGCCTTCTTTTTCTAACACCTGTGACCTCATATCTTTGAGCCCTTATAACTTTTTTGTGGAATATTTTTTTTAAATACTTTTTTATCAGATAGTGTAATTATGATTGTAACCGTACTTTGTAATGTATTTTTGATTTGCTTTGCAACACTTTTTTGTTTCGCAAAACAGTTTACCAGAACTCTGAAGATGCACTATGCGGATGTGCATTAACTTAAATTAGGATCAAACGATCGGGTTTTCTTTCAATTTGTAATACAAGCAAAAAACCTGACACACGCAAACCCCTGCAATAAACCCCTTTTTGCTCACGTCTAACTGCTTTGTGCCACTCTTAATCTGGCCCTCTATCTCTATTTTGACTTTTGCTTGAGCACAATCTTTAACTTTAAACCTGCAATATGAGTGCTATTTAGCACGGATGTGGTATCTATTGAAATAATAGGTTGTGCTTCAGTAACATCGGCAAGCTAACCCTTCTCTAATAAATCAGTGTTACCATGGACTTTTAAAATCAAAGTCACACATGACTGGACATAATTTTGCCATATTATCTTTGATGTTCTCTAAATTATGATTTTTATATATAAATATTCAATTTGAATATTACCTAATCATGTTCCACAGATTGATGCCAACTTGTGAAAGAAATCCAAAACAATTAATATTCTTCACTAAATAAATGTATGTGAATCATAACAACAGCATTTACTTATATAATCACTTGCTTTTTTATCACTCTTCATACAATCTACCTACAATAATTTGTATTATATCATTTAGAAATATACTTTTTTTCATTTTCTTTAAATTGTCATTACTTAAATAAGAAGCACTATATTCATTGTCTGCATTAAGAATGTTCACATACAACCGAGTCTAAAATCTTTCTGTTCCATTCCAAGTGACCTTGTTTTTTTCTTTATTCCCCTTGATCTGTATTGGCTTTGCTAACATCCACGTATTGCTTTAATCCATTTGATTGTATTGAGCTTGTATTAGGTATGTGATAACTTGGCACTAAGAAGGATTTTAGTCTTTAATCTAGTATAGGGGATTTAAGAAAACTCAGATTGTAGCCATAGGCAAGACATGAACTAAATGAGATTGAAGGACAAATGAAATTAAATAATTCAGAAATAAATCAAATAGTGAAGATTAAGTATACTGCCTATTCGTTTTTTCTTTGTGGAGCATAGGTTAGAGTAAATTTTCCTGCACTGATGTTTTTAAATACATTTAAAGTAAATGCCTTATAAAGAGCTCTCTTCCTCTTGTACTAGATTTGTTTAGTCTGTTATGTTTTGTATCTTATCACAAATCCTTGTCATTGTATACCCTTATCTCTGTACACAGCGCTACGGAATTGTGGAACACTATACAAATAAATGATAATATTAATAATTCACAGTATCTATAATACAGACACAAAAAACAGCCATATAACAAGTACAAAAGAAGGAAATATATTTTGCTTGGATATTGGAAATTATGGGTAGAATCAAACTGATATTAGTTTTGAAAGTAGAAACCATCAATTCAGATTAGAACTGAAATGTCATCTGTGAGACTCTTTCCAAACGGAAGAGATAATTCCAATTATCCTAGCTTGTGAAGGTATAATCTAAATTTTATTAAAGACACAGAGATGAGCATTTTGCATCCTTTCTTTTACTTCTCAAAATGTAGCACTTAAAGAAATAACAATCATCAGATACAACAATATTAAAACAGAACAGAAAACAGAGAATAACAATAAGTAGATAGAATATGAGCTAACTTAAAACACCAGGAAAAAAGTGACCAATCAGAATAGGATTAGTGTCCATAAACTGACCAGTACGCAGCCAAACCTCCTCTTTCTTGTCTAATGCTCATGATAGAGGAATTGAAGGGAAAAAAGAAAGTCCAAAAAGTCCCAAAATACATAACAATAAACATAAGAAGAAAAAACTTGTCTTGAATACATCCTGGAAGTAAAGATCTTGCTTGCAGAATGAAGACTGGATCAAGGTCTTCCAGAAGAAAGTCGATCTGCTTGAGTTGAAGGTACAAATCTGGAGAGAAGAAAAGGATTTTGTTCAGTTGGAAACTGTTAAAAACAAAATTAATTAATAATATGTAACTATTAAAGGGTGGGACAACATATGAGGTGGAAAAATACTCGTCTCTGTGTCTTTAATAAAATCTAGATTATACCTTCACAAGCTAGGATAATCGGAATTTTATTACATGACCAGAGACTCCTATTTTGCAAGTTTAAAGCAATTAAGAAAATAAATTAAGCAAGGCATGTTGAATGGGTCTGAAATAAAATAGCTTGAATACAAAATCTGAGGAGCAATCGGCAGAATTTAAAATTTCTTGAAGAGGAGCAAACATCAAAAAGGCCTATGAAGCTGCAGAACCTCTGACTGAATGTGCTGAAAAAGAAATGTTGATCCCAGCTTCATTCATGACCCCATTTAACCCACCTATCAATGGAGGTAAAAGTGATAGGAGCATGAGGAGGAACAAAATAAATAAGAAGTTGGTTATCAGAAGGTTTTCTAAAGGACAAAGTTTATTTAAACATTCAACCACACATAAAGAAGGTTAGGAAGGAAGATAAGGATAGATAATGGAAGTAGAAAGAGTCTTAGTTCTACGGGACAGAAAAAAGGTAACTCCTTCAGGATAAAAATGTCTAGCGTTCAAGTCCAAAGCTTTGACGTCAAAAACTCTACGGAAAGTTGTTTTAGAGACAGAGAAACATTATCAGGGGAAGATTTGAAAAGGTAAAAAATTAGATCCACATCCCAGAAAAATTCATGTTTTGGGACAGGAGGGCGTTTTAACCTAATAGCTTTGAGCAATCTACAAACTAAAGGATATTTGCCAATGGAAAGATTATTAACTAAATTATATCTAGCAGAAATGGCAGAACGATGAACGTTAATAGATCTATAAGCTATACCAGAATTAAAGAGATGAGACAAATAATTAATGATATCACTTAAATCTGAAAAAAGGGATCCAATTCTCTCCACAAGCATCAGCTAGACAATTTAGACCAAGTGGCAAAGTAGCATCTATGAGCACCTGGGGCTGAAGACTCCCACATGAGTGATTTAGCTCCATTCGAAAGGCCTTGGAGAGTCCAAGGTCCCCTGAGATCATCCACGCCACTAGACAGAGAGAGCCTTGAAAAACTAGATTGTGGAAATTGCCTTCTGGATCTGTGACGTTGATGGACATTTCCAGAAGAGAGGGATACCAAGTCTGATCCGGCCATAGGGGATTCACTATTGTTAAATATAAAAGATCTCTGCAAACAATTGAAATTGTCCTCAGGATCTTTGAAAAAGGAGGAAATGCGTATACTCCCTGAAGCTGCCATGGATAAAGGAAGGCATCTATTGCTGCTGCATCCGGATCCAGGTGCCAGCTGAAATAAGAAAGAATTTGAAAATTGATCCTGGATGCAAAGAGATCTAATCAAAAAGGACCTCTAAAGGGTTGAAGAGAGTGAAAAAGGTTCCTGTCTAATATCCAATCGCTGGAATCTGTCAAATGTTGATAACCCCAATCTGCTGCAGAGTTCAATTGTCCTAGAATATATTCTGCCTTGACAGAAATGTTCCTGTCTAGACAAAGATGAATAAAATCTTTAGTGATATTGGAAAGGTCTCTGGATTTGGTACCTTCCAAAATATTGAGATATTGAACTGCAGAAATATTGTCCATATGCAGGAGAATGGAAACTGGAGTAGAAAGTTTGACAAAACTCTTGACTGCAAACGAGCCAGACAATAATTCTAAACAATTGATGTGAAAATGTTTCTCTTCCAGAGTCTACTTGCCACCTGTAATGAAGGGACCACAACAAGCTCCCCAGCCTGAACGACTGGCATCAGATTCTACGACTAAATCTGGAGTTTTGCCAAATATAGCTCTCCCATTCCAAGCCTCCAAATTAGAAAGCCACCAAGAAAGTGCTTATTTGGCTTCTAGAGATAAAGAAATAGGATGAGAATAAGAAAATCCTTTCCTCAAATTATGAATCTTCAATCTCTGGAGCTTGCGATAATAGAGAGGGGCAGGAAATATAGCCTGAATAGAGGATGATAGTAAACCTACTATTTTTAGGTTAAAGTTTTGGAAATTTCTTTCTTGATATTCTTCACTTTGTCTGAAGGAAGACTCAAGGTAGAGAGAACAGTATCTATCTGAAAACCCAAGAAAACCAGAGACCTGGTTGGAGATAGGACCGATTTTCGTTTGTTGACAATAAAACCTAGGGATTCTAATAAGGTTATGGTGGTATACAAATTATTCTGAAGGGAGAGAGCATTCTGGTCCTGCGGGATCTCTGGCTGTTGTCTCTTCCATATAATACCCTTGGTCTGACCATAGTCTTCAATGTTTGTGGGTTATCTGCATCCTCGTTGCTAAGCTAGCCTTGGGGCTTAACAGTGAAAAGCTGAGATCGGTTTCTGATGGTTGCCCTTCTGGGGTTAGGTAATTGACCATTTATCATTGATGCTTTGTTAGGGGCTTCATGGAGGATGCTTACGTTTATCTCTCTGGGATAGCAAGCAAGGTCCGGGGTTCACATTCCCCTTCGGGTGTTGATTGTTACCTTGCCAGTGTGTGTAACGCGTGGTTACGCTTGTCTATGAGATTTTTTCCCGATCTTCCAAAAACCCCATTTGATAGGGTAAAAGCTGGAAGCCTTGCAGCTCCCCACAGAAGGCAGGGAAACCCCTGCCATCCACCTCTTAGAGTAACTCAACTCAAAGCAAAGGAAGATGGACATGCCCATGCTTCCACCCAAGGCTGGAAGGAAGGATACTCCGCCACCGCCAGAAAATGTTTATTAGGCAAAGGAGTCAGCATCCGGAAGAACCTCAAGTGAAGACGCAAATCGTTCACCACTCGGAACTCTAGACCACATAGGTCACTCACATCTCCCAACTCCAAAGGAATAGAAACTACTGTTCTGAGTCCCCAGGGACCTGAAAGAACCATGATGGCGTCTGAAAGACAGATCCGTATCCCAGGCGAGTAGCCAGAAAAAAGCCAACCTTAGATCGGCACACACAACTGTCCCTTCAGAGGTGTTGTATCTACACACTAGGCCTCTTTAAATTAGGATCCGAGCCCAGAGTTCATATCCATAGGCCAGGTGACGTTCAGAATTTGACAGGATTAAATCAGCACCACAAGGGTGACATGAACCCAGGTAACAGCAGAAAAACATCCAACCAGTATCTGGTATAAGGAACCTCCAGAACTGTCCAAGGTCCAAGAAAATTAGACCCAAAGGATCAATAAATGAAATAGAAAACATAATTATATTATTTAAAAAGTGCGCAACATCCATGGAAGTGCCCATGTGACCACAAAATCGCAAGTATCAGTTCCAGAGAAGTACGTTTTTAAAAACGGAAATCTGACATGAGCTTAAGAAAAACAAAATAAACACATCCATCTGGATCAAAAATAAAAGGAAAGCAGCATCCTTCGGGTAAATGCCCAAGGTAAATGAGAATGCCAACAGGACCAGCCGATCAGAGGCCTCATTCGCCCAAGCTCAGAACTGGAACTGAAACATAAAGAAAAAATAAAATGGAGAGGTAAGGAGATTGGCTTCATGCCCAAACGTTGCATCCAATTTGCCATCCAGCATCTAAGTTCTCGGATCCCTTGGCCCACTAGGGCTGGAATCTCTAACATCGCCAACACATGTCTTAAAAGAGCACGAAGACATGCCAGCCTATAACGAAAGGCAAAATCATCTCTCATCAGATCAATGAAAAATCCCGACCCTGAGGTTGGGGCCCCTGAAGCCTCAGAGGTCATCGCTTCCCCAGGAGGCCAAACTGAATCAGGCAATCCCACACCCGACATGCCCTGGTTAGCAGAACATGGACAGTATTTTAGAAATATTTCACTTGGGAGATATAAATGAGGCAGTGCCATAGAAATGGTCATGCGGAACCATGTCATAACCTCTGGAGGAAACAAGACACCCTCCGGAGAGGGAGTGAAGGCCATAGGGACACCTGCTTGCATAGCAGGAAAGGATATGGGGAACACCCCTTATGGGACATGGAAACCTCAGAGATGGATGGCTCAACGCACTCTAAGCTCCCTGATTCGGGAGAATAGAGTACTCTAGAATGGCAATCGAAACATAACTGATGGGCATTGATTACCCGGGCAATTTCATATTCATCACAAGACGCATTCTCCATATTGGAGACATCCGTGGCTAAAATATCAGAATCCTCCATATTCTTGAGATTACAAAAATGACAAAAAACACCCTGTTTACATCCCAATGGCTGGGGCACTCACCACCTCCTGTAAATCAGACAACCCACAAACTAGACTCTCTCTGTCACACACAGTCAGCATATGGAAGTAAGAAACAAACGTAACTGCATTCGTCACAAGGTGCACTGTGTCAGTCACAAAAAGGGCGCAACATCTTGAGATATCGCGTCAATAAGATAAGGTTGTTATGTTCTGATAAGCCGCAAGCCTAGGTATTGCTACACATTAGCAGATAGAACCATATAACAAACGTGAATAAAGTCCCTACTGTTAAATAACCCCCCTTAGGAGATATTAACCCACGATTCCTTATTAAGATAAAGGGAGTCCAACTGGGACCCTACCTTATTACGTTAACATAACATTCACATATTGAAGTAAAATGAAGTGATCGGAATCTATGCCATGGAACAGGAACACGGCCCTTCAAGTGTGACAGATAGTAGTCCCGCTTCTGACATAGACTTGAGTGAATAAAGCTAGGCAGCAAAACTCGTCAACACTGATTACCAAGGAGCTGTTAATATGACTCGGGATGGTTTTGCAGGAAAACTCTCCCTGCATCTCTGAACTCTAACTTTCATCCATGCTCCCACTGAGAGGCTGACATGATTAATTAAAACTCCAGTCCCATAGTGAAGAGTACTACCCTCCATAAGAGACTATCTTGAACTTCTGACACTTCTCTGCCAACCTCTTGTGATGAAAGGCAAAGAATAACTGGGGGATGAGGAAAGTGGGGGAGGTATATAAGCACAAGAAACAAAAAGAATACACTGCAATCCTTAAAAGTGACAAACATTTTAATGATCCATATCGTAAAAAATAGCAAAGTATTGAAAAAGGCAACAGGGTTAAAAACAAAAAATCAGAAAGTACATTTTCAGGAACCAGTCTGTCCTACATGTTTTGGTCAATTCCTTAATCATGAACATGACTGGCTACCCATACTTCCTGTCTTAAATGCCTGGAAATGTCTCCCTATTGGTTCCTCAGCTTAACACAATTAACCCCATTTTGTCCTCCCTCTAGTTGCTTTACCATACGCTATAACATTATGAAATATCCCCAACTATAGTTTGAGATACATAAATGTATTAATACTAGAGTATATAACTAAGCTTACTAGAAACCTATACAGATTAGTAGTGACATTGCTAACTGTTGAAGTTTAGACACATTTAAAGAAAAATAATCACCTATTGGTATAGGTTTTAATGCGTTCTCCAATCTCTTCCTGCCTCTAGATATATATAAATGTATATTCAATGTATATATGCTGCAACATTAATTATTTGAAGGATCTAAAGGATTTATTACAAATATTGTACTATTATCTTTTCCAAAAGTTTATTACATCCCCCTCAATATTGAAGCCCTGTGGTCTTCTTGACTTCATTTTGATGATCCAAAAGGCTTCACGCAGCATCACCCATGCTGATTATATATGTAACATCGCCCCCATGCAGAGATACAAAATGTTGTGAAAGGCCCGAGCTGTCTTTGTCATGAGAGATGTCATTCAGATGCTCTCTTATCCTGGAGCGAACCTCCCTAGTTGTACACCCTATATACTGTCCATTGCACAGAGAACATTCTACCAGATACACAACAAAAGGGGTTCTACAGTTTTTGCAATTTGCCAAACTGAATACGTGATTCTTTGTTGCGGAATGAAATGAAGATGTAACTCTGCTATACTGGCATGCTATGCATTTTGAATAGTGGCATTTGAAGTGCCCTTTGACACCTCTCTTTGTCTCTTAATACACTTGGTGCCACCAAATTGCCTATTGTGCATGCTCTTTTAGACACAAAGTTACAGCCCTTTGACACATAGTCCATCAAACTATCCTCCGCTGAAAGTATTGGTAAATGTTTGTTAACAATATTGGTAATATTCTTAAACTGTTGGCTATAGGTAGTGACCAATGTTGGTCTACTTGGATCATAGCCACTTCTTAGTCTGTTTTTACCCATCATCAGCATCTCACTTCTATTCATCCTGCTCACCTCCAAATGAGCTCTATTGATCGTTTTACGTGAGTAGCCTCTCTCAGCCAGGAGACACTTCAATATTTCACTCTCTTTTGTAAAGTCTTCTTCCAAGGAGCAGTTCCGCTTGATTCTCATGAACTGCCCCTTGGCCACCCCAAACCCCGTGTGATGGGGATGATTACTCCTAGCGTGAAGCAAGGAGTTAGATGTTATGGGTTTGCGATACAAAGTAGTGGAAATTTTTCCACTTGATGTATCCCCAATAAATTCCACATCCAGGTATGGTATTACATTCACCCCTGTTTGGGCAGTGAATTCCAAACCCACCCTATTAGAGTTAAGGTTTCCACAGTCTCTCCCACCCAGACAAAAAGGAGATCATCCATAAAATGTTTGTATGATCTAATCCTATCTCTATATGGGTTATTATCTCCAAAGACGTGGGACAGCTCCCACCAACCCATAAAAAGGTTGGCGTATAATGGGGCAAACTTAGCCCCCATCGCTATCCCCCGTCTTTGGAGATAAAAAGTATGTTCAAACTTAAAATAATTATGTGTCATAAGGAACGTAAGGGCCTCCACTATAAATTCAATCAAATCCTCATGATAATTGCTGAAATGTCATAGCTTATATCTTCCGGCTTCAATGCCATGTTCATGAGGGATGGCCGAATAAAGGCCAACTACATCTACCATTAGCCATTTACAGCTCTCCTCCCATTTGACACTATCCATAACCCTGATGAGATGTGTGGTATCCTTTAGATAGGATGGCAAGAGGTGAATAATTGATTGTAAAAGGGACTCAATCCAACCTGATAGTTTTTCAAACAATGACCCTATTCCTGAGACTATCGGCCTGCCCTTCACCCCCACCAAGGTCTTGTGGACCTTGGGGAGGTGATGGAAAATAGGGATAACAGGTTTTTGTACCAGCAAATATTCAAATGTCTCTTGGTCGATTAGTCCCTTCATCAACCCGTCATCCAATAAATGTCTCAGTTCAATCCCAAATCGCTCTGTGGGATTATAGCTCAGCTCCCTATATACCTGGGTGTTTTTCAACTGCCGCAAGGCCTCTTCAATGTATTTATCTCTCCCCATTACCACTATGCAGCCCCCTTATCCGCTTGTTTGATTACTAGGTATATACGAGGTATATAAGCCTTTGGCTGGGGTGTCTTTGCCTCCTCCTGGTGGCCAGGTTCTATATTCCTGAAAGTAATGAATGCTGCTGTGGACTCTTCCCGTTTAAGAAGAAACAATTATTAGACAAATACCCCGAAGTCTTAACCAAGCGATCATAGGTTTGAGTAATTTGGTGAAAATCCAAGGGGCAGAAGACAGACCGAAAGGAAGATAAGTGAAATTCCAAAGTTGATCCTCCCAACGGAAAGTTAACAGCTTCCAATGGTCTTGGGCAATGGGGTCTGTGAGATCTACATAAACTAACCAATCGTTTTCTCTTAAACACTCTCTTGATAGATGAATACCTTCCATTTTGAAATGGTGGTATGCAACGTAAGCATTTAGGGATTTTAGATTTATAACTGGTCTGAATTGATTGTTTTTCTTTTTTACCAGAAATAAGTTGCTAATATAAATATTGTAAGGCTAAAGTACGGGAGAATTGCTTGTTAGAAAAAAAGGTTTTACATTTCCTTTTGGACCAAAATTTTGTGTTGTTGGGAAAATTGAATAGGATGTAGAAGATTTATATGAACTGGAAGGGAAATAAATTCTATGTGTATGCCTGTCACTACTTAAGTAATTGAAGACCAATTTTGAGTGAATAAAGTGAGTCTTCCACCAATTCTGTCTAGGGAAGCAAGGACAGGGGAATGAAATAAGGTATTTACCTGGAGCAGGTTGTGATCTTGCTCGGCCTCTGAAACCTTGTTGATTCTATGGTCTGGCTTGTGATGGAAAAAAGGATGAGGTTGAGAGTTCTTGAAAGTTTCTTTGGAATTGGTATGGATGGCGGCTGGGAAAGCGGTCTCTGCCTTTCCTGGCCCTATCAATTCTGGTGAGGGTAAAAAAAATTCTTAACGGAAGTTTTTACCTTATTCAAATTAGAGAAGATATTCACATACTGATTTAAATCTTTGAGATAAGAATCACCAAACAGAAGACCGTTATTGTCTGAAGCAAGGTCATTAGAGGCGAAGTCTGCAATTTTAGGGTCAATTTTACGTAAAATATTACGACGCCTTTCTAAAGACATTGCAGTATTGGTATTCCCTACAAAACAGAGAAGTCTTTGAACCCATTCTCATACAATAAAGGCGTTCAAAAGAGTATTCTCTGCAACAGCCTGTTCGGACATTTCAAATAGTTTAGTGATGGGACCTATTGAATCTAGTAATTTGTCCTGACAGATCTTCCATGATCTGTCTATGCCTTTCTGAAACTAATAACCTGAAGCGCCAATACATTTCAAAATTTCGGGGTCTACTTCAGGAGTAATAGAAGCATGTTTTGTGAGTAATGGGCGGGGACATTCAGCTCTCATTTTATGGTGAGTTTGCTCAAAAGTCAATAAACTGAAAGTCAATAAACTTAGCAATATCAATGGATGGGCACCACTCTGCAGACTGAGGGTGATGTATCCTCATGTAAGGATTGAACCTGGTATTACCTAAACAATCAATAAAGTCAACTTCTTCCTCATCATCTTTAGACCTTTTAAACATTTTCTTATGCTTTTTAGCAACAGGAGAATAATTTGAGTAATCAGAATCATTATTAAAAGAATCTGAATTAATATCAGTATATCATCCTCATCAGAAATATTAGAATCTGATGAAGATTGAGGTTTAACAAAGGTTTAGAAATAATTTTAGATTTAGTTTTAGAAACAACCTTAGAATCTCCCATGGCCAATTGAGTACACTTGGGATGCAGGGTTCTTTTAACAGTGGTTTTAGTTCCTTTGCTGTGAGGAATTGACTATCAGTGAGTAACTGACGAGATTTAGACACACGTTTTTTGCTTGTTTTAACTGCACTTGATGAAAGTTTCCTTTTTAAGGGTTTTTAAGGTCCTTGAGATTGACCATCTATCAGAGATAACATTTTTTTTTTTTTTTTTTTATAATTTTTTTATTGAGGAAAAAGAGATATATACAATCATATCTAGAAAGTAATACATATCACATAAAGAATGCAGTACATCAAACATCCATGGCACAGTGATAGTGATAGTCCTCATTTTTCAACCCCTAATGAGAAAAAAAAAGCAAGCTAGACCACTCTTGGGCCTTGACTGAGATCTTGAAAAAAGTCCAGGGGTTCATATTTAATTCAAAAATAAAAGGAAAAACAAAGATAAAGATATGTAACATATACACAGAGAGTTAATTATTCAGGAGAAACTGACATGGACTAACCTTCCACCATAAATTTAAGAAAGAATACAATGAGCAAATTCTGTAGTTTGTGTTATGGAGAATGACAACTTAGCACTATGAATGTTATATCAATTATTGCCCCTTATATTTCAGATCTGGAAATTTAGATTATTAATATTGCCCAGTAACTTATATGCAGCGACCAGGTTTCCATAGTAATCGAATCATATGTGGCCCACAAGTAAAATGTATGAGTGCATGTTGCTGCCATTCCGTGTGCACGTTTTGTCCAATATGATTAATATTAAGACCCACGACACAGTATAAAATGGGAAGTATAATTTAATTTGCTCGCTTCCCCGGCCGCTGGCCACCGAGCTAATATATACTATGGTGTGCCGTGTGGGTATACAATGTTGAGAGTGCACTTTTATTGCTAACTCATGGACCTGGCAGTGTTAGAACATCAATCTGGGGCTAAAAACTCAATGACATGTATAGCTAGACTTACTAACTTATTATCAACAAGCTTTCTTGTGGGGCCATGTGAGGCGCCATAGTTACTATCTATTACATACCGTAAATTCAAAATGCTGTTAACGTAAACCTGCAAGCAAAAAATAATGGCTGAAACATCAATAACATTATAACTTGGTTAAATAATTGCACTTTATAAGCAAGAGTTCCAAATGATGTTAAGACAACATTTTTTTTTACCCGTTAGGGATCTCCTCCACATGATTGTGTAAGTCTCTGAACAGAGCGTTAGGAGAGTGACTCCGTGAAGGCAGGAAAAGGAGAAATGTGAGCCCGGTATCTTGTATGACTTGAGGAATGTCCATCATTGCATGGGTTGCATCTGAGAGTAAATTGAATAGGTCGGGTGAGACTGGCACAGTCGCTAGTGCGTGTAAAAATTTCAACCCAACTGCGGCCTCCTGGGGATCCCCCCGGGGCTTCTTCCAGCGATTGCCATTAAGCTATGCCCTCTCAGCCACTGGGACTCGGTGGACCTACTGAATGTGTCTGCGGTCTCGTACTTTATAAGGTACTTCTGATCCAGTGGTGCTGTGTTTGGGTCAGTTGCTGTATCCTCAGCCAGCGTGAACCGCTGAATTTCGCATGCTGGGGTGGTTACTGAAGTCTCCTCCTGTTTGCAGATTGTGTCATGAGGGATCGTTTCAGTGCTGTCAGCGGCTGCAGGGGCAAGGCGATCCATTAAGATTTCATATGGCGCCTTGTCAATTAGTTGTTGGCATAAAAGTTCAAACCTGTGCCATCTTATTTGGAAGTCGTCTTGTACTTCTGCTTCTCCCAAGGTGGCCATCTTGATTATACAGTGATAAATGCCGTATGCGCTAGTATCTTCTCCTTGTACTGTGTATTCAATAAAAGGGCAGTGAGGTAGTTCCACTAATGTATATCTTCATGTAACTCCGTGTGCTGTGATATTAACAGAGTCAGTAAGGCAGCTTCCCGCTGCCTGCACTGTTTACCCGGAGGAGCCGGGGGAGGTCGTTACCTATTAACAGGCCGCCGCCTTAGGTCTTGTTCGTCCAGACTACAGCTCCAGTATCATAAAAACAACTTATAAATGGTACTGTATAATCACCGCAGCTGTAGTGACTATTATGTATTGTAATGTAGAGATGTTTTCGTTGTTAGGAACTCTTAAATAGGCGGATTGCAGAGAAATCCTTTAGAACTGATAGTAGATGCGTCCTGTTAGGTACGCTGCTCGGACACGCCCCCCGCAGAGAGAGATAACATTTTATTAAACAATTTTTTAATAAAAGAATCAATCATGCTCTGCAATGTTTGAACAGTTAATGGTGCAACAGATTCTGCAGTTTCAGGCATTTAACACAAAAATTTGATCAAAATAAATAAAGACCCTAAAATATAAAATATATAACAAAAAAATAACCCCTTAACTCACAGGGCTATAAATCTATATTGTACAAAAAAAATGTACCTAAATTTCTCTATCAGGAAAAAATTGCTATTAAGAGAAATAACTGTATAAAATATTACAAGAATTCTACAAGATGGCAGTCAAAGATAAATACTTGAGACACAAGGAAAATAACTAGATTTTACAAGCAGCATTACTGAATATGTAACGAATTTCAGTCAGGGTGGAGCTGAAGTGATGCGATGCATGACAGAACTACAAGGAGATGTCGGCAGACTACAGGGTGGGAAGTGGCTTGATTGACAGTCCACAAAATGGCAGCTGACAGCACTCGCGCTGAGATGCGACACAACAGGAGCTAACAGGATTATGCCATGCAAGCAAACGGCTGAAACGAAAAGCGTAATAACGTTATAGCAGGATAAAGAATTACGCAATAGAAACAAAGGGTAATAGAAACAAAGGGGGAAAACTAATTGATAAAAAGGCAGAAAAGAAAAAGAAAATTCAAGGAAAAATAACTTGGAATAAAATAAACAACAAATAATGACAAGGCACAAAGAACAAAATAATAATAATACAATTGAAACAATAAAAAATCAAATTAAACAGTAACAACTTAAGCACTTTTGAATACAATTTCTACAGAAACTTTTTTCACAACTTATCTCAGAGATCAGCAGCAAAATAAAGAAGAGGTTTGGCTATGTATTGGTCAGTTTATGGACACTATTTCTACTCTCATTGTTCACTTTTTTCCTGGTGTTATAATTTAGCTAATATTCTAGCTACTTGTTATTCTCCATTTTCTTTTCTGTTTTAATATTGTTGTATCTGATGATGCTTTGTTATTTGCTGCATTTTGAGTAGTAAAAAAAAGAATGCAAAATAGGAGTCTCTGGTCTTGTAATAAAATCTGATAAGAGAATTATTGTTCTAAAGTTTTTTTAAATTCTGCTGTCAGTAGCTAATCAGAGGCAGGTATTCCAGGCTTACAAAGTGATTGTGAAACTCCATATTCATTCAATATGTAACTTTAGAAGCTTAATTTAAAATATGAATATAACACACCCCCCCATTTTAAACATGTTTCATTCACATATATGCCTTTATCATATTAAAAAAGGTCGTCTAATGTCCTAATTAGTATTATAAACAGAAATATACTTTTACTTCTACAGAATAGCCACCACCGTCAAGCACATGTAAAGTTATGGAACTATTTATAAATAAACCATTGTAGTCCCAGACTACCATTAAAAATTCTTTATTTATTACCAACAGAAGGGTAGATTATGAGTGGAGCCCAATTTATTGCTCCCGCTCCCATGTTAACTCCTGTACAGATACAAGTTGAAAGAAAAATGTTTTTGCACAAGCGCTAACCTGACGTGTGCAAAAAGCCAAACTTGGAATATATAAAAGTTAATTGAATAAGATATATTTAAAGTCACATTTATATATATAACCCAAGACAACCTGAGAACCAGGATGGCTAACCACCGGTGTGCTATCCGAGCTGCCATTGATTCTGGCAGTTCGGAGCAACCGGTGGCTAGACATTTTGTTAAACATAGAAACAAGGTTGCAGACCTACGCTACATTATTATAGATCATATACCACCTCTATAGAAGGGAGGAAACAGGGGCACACTACTTTTGCAGAGAGAGAGTAAATGGATATTTACACTGGAAACTCTAGTTCCGAAGGGCCTCAATACCAATCTAGATTTCCTATGTTATCTGTAATATATCAGATTAACTGTAAAATTCTAGTCTCTACCTATGGGACCGATTTATGTAAGCGCGGATGGACATGATACGATTAAGCGCATCATGTCCACTGCACATCGATAAATGCCGACAGCATATGCTGTCAGCATTTATCATTGCACAAGCAGTTCTTGTGAACTGTTTGTGCAATGACGCCCCATGCAGATTTGCGGCAGGGGTGTCAATCAGCCCGATCATATAGGATCGGGTGGATTGAAGACCGCAGCCTCAGAGACAGCGGACAAGTTATGGAGCAGTAGTCTCTAGACTGCTGCTTCATAACTGCTTTTTCCGGCAAGCCTGAAGGCTCGCGCAGAAACAGAGGCATCAAAATCCATTCGGCCCCTGTGTTTAAATGATTCATTTCCATTGTGCCATTTTGAATGGAAGTTTTCTTCTATGTGTTTAATTAGTAACCACTAACTAACGGCTAGATTACGAGTTTTGCGGTAAGAGGGGTGAGGTGCTAACTTTCACGTTATTGTCACCGCTCACTTCCCTACAGCGCTGGTATTACAGGTTTTCATAAACCCGACGTTATTAGGCAAGAAGTGAGCGTAGAGCAAAATTGAGCTCCATACCGCACTCCAATACCAGCGCTGCTTAAGTCAGTGGAGAGCTGGTTTTAGGTGCTCATGCACGATTTACCCATAGACATCAATGGGGAGACCTGGCTGAAAAAAAGCCTAACACCTGCAAAAAATCAGCGTAAAGCTCCCGTAACACAGCCCCATGGATTCCTATGGTGAAATGAAATATATGTTTACACCTAACACTCTAACATGAACCCAGAGTCTAAACACCCCTAATCTTACACTTATTAACCCCTAATCTGCTGCCCACGACATCACTGACACCTACATTATACTTATTAACCCCTAATCTGCTGCTCCCAACATCGCCAACACCTATATTATACTTATGAACCCCTAATCTGCTGCCCCCGACATTACCGACACCTACATTATATTTATTAACCTACCTACACTTATTAACCCCTAATCTGCCGCCCCCAACGTAACCGCCACTATTCTAAATTTATTAACCTCTAAACCTAAGTCTAACCCTAACCCTAACACACACTAACTTAAATATAATTAAAATAAATCTAAATAAAAATTCCTATCATTACCGAAATTATTCCTATTTAAAACTAAATACTTACCTGTAAAATAAACCCTAAGCTAGCTACAATATAACTAATATAACTAATAGTTACATTGTAGCTAGCTAAGGGTTTATTTTTATTTTACAGGCAAGTGTATTTATTTTAACTAGGTAGCATAGTTACTAAATAGTTATTAGCTATTTACTAACTACCTAGTTAAAATAAATACAAATTTACCTGTAAAATAAAACCTAAACTGTCTTACACTAACACATAACATTACACAACAATTAAATAAATTAAATTAATGAAATACAATAGAACTAAATGCCCTTTTAAGGGCAATGCCCATCCAAATGCCCTTTTCAGGGCTATGGGGAGTTTAGATTTTTTTAGTTAGGATTTTATCTGGGGAGTTGGTTGTGTGGCTGGTGGGTTTTACTGTTGGTGGGTTGTTTGTATTTTTTTTACAGGTAAAAGAGCTGATTTCTTTGGGGCATTGCCCCACAAAAGGCCCTTTTAAGGGCTATTGGTAGTTTAGTTTAGGCTAGGGTTTTTTTTATTGGGGGGGGGGCTTTTTTATTTTGATAGGGCTATTAGATTAGGTGTAATTAGTTTAAATATCTGATAATTTGTTTTTTATTTTGTGTAATTTAGTGGGGGGTTTTGTAATTTAGGTAAAAGTATTTAATTAATTTAATTTATTTAATTTTTGTGTAATGTTAGGTGTTAGTGTAAGACAGATTAGGTTTTATTTTACAGGTACATTTGTATTTATTTTAACTAGGTAGTTAGTAAATAGTTAATAACTATTCTACCAAGTTAAATACAAACTTGCCTGTAAAATAAAAATAAACCCTAAGATGGATACAATGTAACTATTAGTTATATTGTTGCTAGCTTAGGGTTTAATTTACAGGAAAGTATTTAGTTTTAAATTGGAATTATTTAGGTAATGATAGGAATTTTTATTTAGATTTATTTTAATTATATTTAAGTTAGGGGGTGTTAGGGTTAGGGTTAGACATAGGTTTAGGGGTTAATAAATTTAGTATAGTGGCGGCGACATTGGGGGCGGCAGATTAGGGGCTAATAAATGTAGGTAGGTGGCAGTGATGTTAGGGACGACAGATTAGGGGTTAATAATATTTAACTAGTGTTTGCAATGCGGGAGTATGGCGGTTTAGGGGTTAATATGTTTATTATAGTGGCAGCGATTTTGGGAGCGGCGGATTAGGGTTTAATAATTGTATTTTAGTGTTTGCGATGCGGGAGGACCTCGGTTTAGGGGTTAATAGGTAGTTTATGGGTGTTAGTGTACTTTTTAGCACTCTTGAGAAAGCCGTTGTGTTCAACCGGCGAAACGTGTTGATCTTTTTGATCCTTTTGGGCATCCGTAGGTGAAGTGGAGTGACGTCAGTGGAGTCCTGTTCACCATTGCCGAAAACCTGTGTGGTTTGAATAAAGACTAAAGCTTGCTGGAACCGTTCGTTAGCTTTGCATAAGACGCTGATCTTGAACTTGGACTGCTACATCACCTCCGGAACTACATATGTTTTTACTGATGGCTTGTTGTCATTTGACTTCTAGTAAGTGTCAATTTACTAGCGTGTCTTGACGTTTTTATTAATAAATACTACCCTGAATCAAGTTGCGCTGTCTCTCTCTATCTCTACAGCACTTTAGTTATGTTTTATGCTACAGCTTTGTAGCATAAAACTCATAACTACTGACTTTAGATTGTATTACGAATCTTGCGGGATCGGCTGTACCGCTCACTTTTTGGCCTCCCAGAAAAGCTTGTAATACCGGCGCTATGGAAGTCCCATTGAAAAAAGACTTTACGCAAATTGCGTAAATTAATTTGCAGTACGGCCAAAAAAGTGTGTGGTACAACTGTACCTACAAGACTCGTAATAGCAGCAGTAGTGAAAAAGCAGCGTTATAACCCATAATGCTGCTTTTTTACTCATAACGCAAAACTCGTAATCTAGCCGTAAGATATTTACCTTTAAATCAGGCCTTAAATGTTAAGTTAAAGACACTGGAGGATATCTATTAAGCCATCAACTGTGTTGCATTTGCTGGCATCAATACGCTTGTCTAACATTGCCTAACATCGCGGCCGTGTATCTCAATACGCTCTCCTTATTTGTAAAAAAAGCCGGCAAAAAGATGCGCACCAAATATGGGGCAATGAGCATCGGACTCTAAAAATAAAACCCACCCAAAAAAAACATAAATAAACGGCGCAGAGCGGGTCCTTCCTAAAGACATCCAGCGTGGAGCATCCTCTTAATTTCAATCAGCCAATAGGATTAGAGCTGCTAAAATCCTATTGGCTGTTCCAATCAGCCAACAGGATGAGAGTTCAATCCTATTGGCTGATTGGAACAGCCAATAGGATTTTAGCAGCTCTAATCCTATTGGCTGATTGGAACAGCCAATAGGATTTTAGTAGATCTAATCCTATTGGCTGATTTGAATCTTTCAGCCAATAGGAATGCAAGGGATGCCATCTTGGATGACGTCAGTTGCATTGAAGTTTCAGTTTATGGCGGCGACCATATGAAGAGGATGCTCTGCGCCAGATGTCTTCAGGATGGACCCACTCCGCGCCGGATGGATGAAGATAGAAGATGCTGTCTGGATGAAGACATCTTGCTGACTGGATGAGGACTTCACCGGCTGGATGAAGATGAAAGAGGCCACCCAGATGAAGACTTCTTTGCTTCCTGGATGATGACTTCTCCGGCTACGGATGGATCCTTCAAGCGGGACTTCAAGAACGGTAAGTGGATTGTCGGGGGTTAGTGTTAGGTTTTAATGTTTTTTTGGGTGGGTTTTATTTTTAGATTAGGGTCTGGGCATGTAAAAGAGCTAAATGCCCTTTTAAGGGCAATGCCCATACAAATGCCCTTTTCAGGGCAATGGGGAGCTTAGGTTATTTTAGAAAGGTTTTTTATTTTAGGGGATTGGTTGGTTGGGTGGTGGGTTTTAGGTTGGGGGGGTGTTTGTATTTTTTTTACAGGTAAAAGAGCTGATATCTTTGGGGCAATGTTTTGATAGGGCTATTAGATTAGGTTTAATTCTTTTTAATTTTTTATGTTTTTTTTTTATTTTTCGGAATTTTGTGTTTGTTTTTTTGTAACTTAGTGTTTGTTTTTTCTTTAATTTAGTCATTTGTAATCATGTTTAATAGTATATTTAAATAATTTTAGTAGGGTTAGGTTTCTTTAATAAGTAATTTAGTTTATTTAATTGATAGTTTAATTTAATTGTAGGATAATAGTTAGGGTAGGTTAATTCATAGTTTAAAATAGTTTATTTTAAATCTACAGGTAAGTTTAAATTTTTTTGAAGGTAGGGATGTTGTAATTTTAATTTAAAGTTAGGGGGTTGTTAGGTTTAGGGGTTAATAGCTTAATTTAGTTTTTTGCGATGTGGTGGGCTGACGGTTTAGGGGTTAATAGGTTTAGTTAGTGGTGGTGATGTGGGAGGCCAGAGGTTTAGGGGGTTAATACATTTATTTAGTGGCGGCGGTGTCGGGGAGCGGCGGAATAGGGGTTAATACATTTTATTTAAGTGGCGCTGATGTCGGGGGCAGCAGATTAGGGATGTTTAGACTCGGTTTTATGTTAGGGTGTTAGGTGTAAAAGTAACTTGTTTTCAACAGCAGCATCGAACATAAGCTATTGCTGCTTTCAGACTCCCATTGATTTCTATGTTATCTGCAGCCTCCAGGGTGGCGGATTTAAAACCAGGTATACTGGGCTGGAATAGCAGCGAGCGTACCTGTTAAAAGTTTGATAACTTGGAAAAGGTGTCAAATAGAGCCGAATGTGTATTCGGAACATCTGTAATGATGTAAGCATTGATCCGCGTCAGATTGAGACCGGCGGATCATATGTTACGTCACAAATTTCAACAATTGCCGGTCTGTAGGCTTTGATAACTAGGTCGGATCAATCTCGCAACAATTACGCTGCGGAATTCCGGCGTATTTGCAGTTGAGGCTTTGATAAATATCCCCCACTGTGTATAGGTGGTTATAGATGGAGGTTTATACAAATATATCACCCTGATGTCCACTTAAGTGTATAACTAATTGCGTGCTACTGTCCTTTTAATACGTATGTGATGCCGTGTATGCTTTGTCACAGTTGATTTGCTTTTTATTCTCAGTTGGCCTTCATGGATTGCCATAGCGCCCTTAGCACATGTGCAGTTGCGCGGGATGGACGCCGCAGTTTCCACAATCTGTGTCGCCAGAGCTGGCAGTCACTTGTGGATGCTGGGCATATAAGGGGGTACGTTTTATTTGTGTAAGGTCTGAGGACAGGGTAACACCTGAAAACATTAACTTGTGCCACATTAAATGTGTGCTTTATTTGAAAGCCCAGCAAGTGTGCATTCATCTGTGCAATATTATATATATATATATATATATATATATATATATATATATATATATGTACAGTATATAACGTTATTTGCTTGAAAGGCAATGATTAAACTCTTGAATGGGTCTGGTTGTAAATATATGTTTTTTCATATTATTGGTATTGTTAGAAACATTTGATGTGTTCAAGCTGTTCATAATTAGGATGACTAGTAACATTTGTGTGCTGCTCTGTGTTTGTGCATGACAATTATATTCTTAATACTTTTTGGATATTTATAGCGCCAGTTCAATCAAAGGGACAGTATAATCCCAATCAAAATTGACTTATTTTCATAAATTAAAAAATATTAAACAAAATTGTGTATATTAATTATTATTTGAATGCCTTTTTTATATTTAAAGATTAAACCTCTAGTTTTTATTATTTTTCCCTCTAAATTTAACTTTTGTTCTCTGACCAAATGCATGGCAGGTTTAGTTTATTTGGGCTTAAATCACAGAAATTTGATCTGTGTGTACATGTACGTGTGTACTTAATGTAAAGTAGTGTAATTGGTTGTGTAATACAGTGTATGGAGATATATATATTTAAAAATGTATAGTTTTTTCAGCCTTGTGCATTCGTTTCTTCTCATATGTGAATAACTCATTTAGAAAGATGAACAAATACCGCACAACCTTCTAATATGGGCGCGATAAAAATCCCACACTCATTTTTTGAGTATGGAATGGAGATTTGCATAAAGGCTTAAAGGCTAGCAGTATAACTGTACCACAGTGACTTGTAATACGGGAGACCTGCATATTCTGTGCGCAATGGCCAATTTTTAGCGGTATAGCTCTACTGCACCGTACAGCAAAACATGTAATTTAGGTCATTATGAGCTCACTACATCTTGAGAATGGCCTTTATGAAGCTGAAACACGTTGATGTTATGAGCTTATACAGGTATGAGACGGAATACAGCCTATGGGAAACAGAGCATTAAGAATAGAAGTTTAAATAATGTTTGAAGAAAGAACAAATAACTTCATTCAAAAGACCCATATAGTGCTTGGATTTTCGTGTACCTACAAACTGTTTTATTACAGCGAAGAAACCAATATTGGTGTGTTCTAGGCAAAGGTGTGTATAAAGTCTGAAGGAGAGACCACCCTGCCCAAATCTAATACTGCCAGAAGATGATGTTGTTTAACACACTGATATAGGTTTTGTTTACAATAAAGATAAAAGGCAAAATCAGAAGGTTGTACACTTTATTCAGGATCCTGATTAGATCAGAATCACTTACAAGTTTTTAACGGGGATTACAACTGCCAAAAAACATTACAATTTCAATTTAAGAATAATGCGTTGAAAGGTATTTCATTGGATATTGATAGTCACGTGACCAAAGATACGGATCCAGCATTACATTAGGATATCCTAATGGACTGATATCTTGTATCCATCTACAGAACGTTAAGTGCATTTGTTTATTTTTAATAGCAACAAAGTTGCGCTGATTTTTAAGATATGTGTGGAATGTTTTAAATGCATGTATTTTTAGGAGTGCACACTATTTTTATCACATAATAGCAGTTAATTGTATAATGCTTCATTTTTTTATCTATTAAACCATTGTGTCTTTAGCCATTAAGCACTTCTCTTATCTTTTATGTATAATTCTAGCACCTTTTACTGTCATATACAGGAACAGTATTAAGAGAAGCTTGAACTTTCCTTTATCATTTACCCTATATATATTTTAAGACTGCAGCCAGGGGCAGGACGTATCTGCCTTCATATGTTAAGGAAGAACTGTGTGTATCGGCTTGCGGTGATGCCTTGAGTGGTGTGGGAGGAAAGGAGAGAGGGGAGGGAGGGTTTCTTACACTATGCTACGGAAAGGGATATAACGGGGGATGAAGCCCTATTGATATTGGGATGATCTTTTGAAGAGAGTGGGTGAGGAGGAGAAAAGTTTTTATTAATAAATAATTTAAAATAATAACACCATTTCTATAATCTGGATACTGGCAGATAGCTGAGAATGTCTGAAATGGCTGCAACTAGTTAAAAGGGGGAGGGTTAGAGAGCTGTTTTACAGGGATCAGGGAGGTGGGAGGGTTGAGGAGAGATTTCTACAATGAAAAAATAAAATAATTAAAATATTTATTTAAAAAACATAAAAATCAGTTAGGGATCAAGGGGTGGGAGGTTAATCTCAAATATACAGCTGAATTTAACTTAGAAGTGTGGTGGGCAGCTGCAATTAGCAGCCTTCTAATTGCCTAAAACCAATGGCAAAGCCATGCATGTCTGCTGTTTCAAAAGAAAGAGTATACCAGAGAAACTTCACAATATTTATCTTCTAACTACAGTAGTTGTATGTTAATCCTCTCAGTGACAAACCCAATGTTTGTGAAAAAGTTAACAATTTTTTTAATATGATCGCATTTGGTGATGAGACAAGGGCATGGGAAATACCAAAATGGTCATAGATCAATAACTTGGGTTGTCTACTAAAAACAATATCTATATATACCTGTATATCTAGATATATCATATATATATATATATATATATATATATATATATATATATATATATATATATATATAAATGTAGCAATTGGAGAGCACTCACACTACTTGGTCAGCTTGCCAGGGTGAATGCAAAATTAACAAATGGCTTGCACTCACTGGACATTTGAAATACGTGCCTTTATTTGTGACGTTTTGAGGACCGTATCCCCTTCCTCAGACAAGGAAACAAAGTGAAATACATTCATTTATAAAAACAACCATCCAATAACACAAAAACCCCACCCCCTGAGTCAAAAAGACCGCCAAGTGGTTGTCAATGAAACCACAGTATATGAAACCACAGTAAACAACCTAATTCCCACCCACTAAAGCCCAACCACTAGGGGATCATGAAAAAATAGTGACAAAAACCAAATAATAAACATAGATTAAAAACATCACAAGTAAAGGCACGTATTTCAAAAGTCCAGTGAGTTCAAGCCATTTGTTCATTTATTTATATATATATATATATATATATATATATATATATATATATAGAGTTCAGAAGAGAGCATTCTCCCCATAATAATGAACTGCCAGGGTGCCAAAAATGTAATACATAGAACATAGGGAGGCACTCTGTGGTCTTTTCAACAAGTGAAGTATAATGCAACAGGTGTAACGTTTCAGAAGGGGAGTATGTCCCCGAAACGTCACGCCTGTTACATTAAACTTCACTTGTTGAAAAGGCCAAAGAGTGCCTTCCTATGTTCTATATATATATATATATATATATATATATATATATATATATATATATATATATCATTATTATTTTTTATTATAATTTTTTTTGATAGGTAAATAAAAAAACAAGGCTCTATTGTTGTTTAATTCGAATTATAGCAAAAATGCTAAAAATTCTTTTTTACTTTGGGTAAGTTTTTCACTGAAAATCCCAGAACTCAAGGGGTTAAAATTGAATAAAATTATTTTGCACATTTAAAAGTATTTGACTGGGAAGGGCTTTATATATATATATATATATATATATATATATATATATATATATATATATATATAAAAAGAGAACTAATCAAATATACTTCCGCACAACAAAAAACAATGTGATAATGATATAGATACAGTCCTTTGAATGATCCCTGAGTATCAGTTCAATTTCTTAGTAAATACACGAAAAAGAGAGATGGATGTCTCCTTACCGGAGGTTACCTCAATCATATGAGGTAATGTGTAGTTACGTAGAGGTTATGGTCGGTGGACAATCTGTGGTTTGGTTCACGTCACTGTATGGAACTTGTTGTAGCTTTATCCTTCGATGCAGCCTTGTGTATGGTGCTTGATTATACGAAACTTCCAGGTTCTTTTGCTGGAGTCTTGGTGTCTCTTGAATGTATGATACTTTTCCCAGAAGACCTCTGTTTCCCGGTATCTCAGCAGGGTATATTAGAGTAAAGAAGAAAGTACATAGCGTAATATTGTTTAAAACGTTATTTTATTCACAATGACAATCAGAAATACACTCACATTAGGTACCCTCAATCAGTTATGAGGTAAGTATTATGCACATCGATGTATGTATACACCAAGGGGAAGTGTGCTTCTGTTCGAGTCCGTCATATAGGAGAATCAAAAAAATCTTCGGTAAAGGTATGCATCAAAGGTGGTTTCAAAATGTATCACTGTATTAGTGTCCATTAAATATTTGTGCAAATAAAGGTTACTAAGTGTGATTGTTTCACCCAAGCGTTTATTAAATGTATCACTGTGTCAGAGAGCCTTGTGTATTTTAATAGAAAGAATAAGTTTCAATTGCTGTCTCAAATGAGTTCATAAAGCTACAGTGATTAATTGTGTGCCAGATCAAAGTAAATACTGTTTATATGGTCTCACACCTATATACTGCGCGTATGCAGATGGTCACAAATGGTAACAAAAAAAGTGTAAAATATATATATATATATAGAGATAGGTATGAGAGTTAAAAATTTGACAAATAAGGTATAGATCAATGAATTAAAAACAAAGACACAATGGTACAGGTCCTGTGCTTGGTTAAAACTGACTGTCTGCAGCTAGTCCGGGTGAATTAGGTTTATAGCACAGGACTCAAGAACCGTTGTGAGCTAAAGAAAACCCCCACAGTTGATTTGGAGCATGGGAGCGGTTAGTAGCGGGAGCCGGTCACACTTGAAGTAGGACAAAAGAAACTGCACTGCCACACCAGGAAAGCCTTACGCGTTTCGAAGTTTCATGATACTTCTTCGTCAGAGGCGGTAGGTAGTGCAGTCAGACCGGCAATCTTTTAAGCGCGTGTGGTGGGCGTGTTTCTTCTGGCTTACGTGTGACGTGGTTAATTGCGGCTCCTCAAGGGCCAATGGTTGGAATTGTGTCAGTGGTTGCTATGGGCAACCGGTGTTACGTTCTAAAAGCGGCTCTAGGTTGGCCAATGGAAAGCTTTGTATTGGAGGTTGCTATAGGCAACTCACGTTATATCCTGTAGTCTATAAAATTCCTAATCGATAGCAGCCATCTAAGTCAGTATACTGACTAGGTAGTTATTAAATAGTTAATAACTATTTAATAACTATTGTAGCTAGTGAAAATAAATACAAAGTAGCCTGTAAAATAAAAATAAACCCTAAGCTAGCTACAATGTAACTATTAGTTATATTGTAGCTAGCTTATGGTTTATTTTATAGGTAAGTATTTAGTTTTAAATAGGAATTATTTAGTTAATTGTAGTAATTTTATTTAGATTTATTTGAATTATATTTAAGTTAGGGGGTGTTAGGGTTAGGGTTAGACTTAGGTTTAGGGGTTAATAACTTTATATATAAAGTTATTAACCCCTAAACCCCTAAACCTAACTTTATATATATAGTGACAGCGACGTTGGGGGCGGCAGATTAGGGGTTAATAAATGTAGGTAGGTGGCGGCGACATAGGGGGCGGCAGATTAGGGGTTAATAAATATAATGTAGGTGTCGGCGATGTTGGGGGCGACAGATTAGGGGTTCATAAGTATAATGTAGTTGGCGGCAGTGTCCGGAGCGACAGATTAGGGGTTAATAATATAATGCAGGTGTCAGCGATGTAGGGAGCGGCAGATTAGGGGTTAATAAGTGTAATATTAGGGGTGTTTAGACTCGGGGTTCATGTTATGTGTTTCCCCATAGGAATCAATGAGGCTGCGTTAGGAGCTTTACGCTGCTTTTTTGCAGGTGTTAGGTTTTTTTTTAGCCGGCTCTCCCCCATTGATTCCTATGGGGAAATCGTGCACGACCACGTTTTACCAGCTCACCGCTAACGTAAGCAGCGCTAATATTGAGGTGAGATGTGGAGCAAAATTTTGCTCTACGCTCACTTTTTTGCGGCTAATGCAGGGTTTGTAAAGACCCGTAATACCAGCGTTGTCTGTAAGTGAGCGGTGAGCATAAACTGCTTGTTAGCACCGCACAGCCTCTAACGCAAAACTCGTAATCTAGGCGATAGTTTTTTTAAACATGCCCAGAATACCCATAATGACCATACACAAATGTAATGTATAATGTTTAACACTTATCATAAGCACCATTGTATCCAGTTGCAGAACAGACATGGACCCCATTAACCCCTTTAACCCATTTGGTATTTAAATGATTGGAATCTATTAGCAGTTCCGAGGGTTGTTGAGGGAAAATGAGGCAGCATCATAATATCATATGCCTGAATTTTTTTAAGTGAGATTTTATAAGTGAAACAATAAGAATTAGGTAAAAATAATTATACAAGAATTATACTCAATATTCACCACAGTGTAACTTATTAGGCTAAACAACCTGCCAATTGACATCTGCTGAAGGTATGAACACTGCATCAAGTTAACCCTACTCTCTCTGTTTTGCTTTCAGGTATGTCAATTAGGTCCCTGAAAAATATCCTGCAGCCCTCACTATTTTCTGGTGCTATTCAACTTGAGGTGATATAAGAATTTTAAATTCCTCATTGCATGTTTTAAAAAAAATACAACCCATCACTTCCATCCATTTTTCTTCCATCAAAATACTCAATATTTGCTTATACTCTCCCCTCTCTACATATGTTGCGGTTTTATTTATCACCTCTCTGGCTCCCCAACTCAATTTCTTGAACATTTTGCTGCCTGGCTACCTTATTTCCTCTCCACCCCTGTGCTTATTCTTGGGGCTTTACACCTCTCTTTTGACAAATTCACTGCCCCTGGAGTAAAAAAAAATTCAACCAAATCTCCCACTCACAAATGAAAAAAAAAAAAACTATGTGAAACTAAACTGTGCACATAAAGTCCTTGGGCAAATAAAGATAAATAAATCTTTAAATGCCTCTGACATTAGTAGGAAACTTCCAAAGATGCTTATTTAAGTGTATCCAGTAGTTGCAACTTGCTTGTAGTTAACCTTCTGAGGATTAAACCCTGGTCTCCGAATTCCAAACCTATAGTCCTACTGCTGTGCTACAATAGGATTCAACTTAAAGGACCAGTCAACACATTAGATTTGCATAATCAACAAATGCAAGATAACAAGACAATACAATAGCACTTAGTCTGAACTTCAAATGAGTAGTAGATTTTTTAATAACAAATTTCAAAGTTATGTATATTTCCACTCCCCTTGTACCATGTGATAGCAATCAGCCAATCACAAATGCATATACGTATAGTCTGTGAATTCTTGCACAGGCTCAGTAGGGTCTGGTGACTCAAAACTTGTAAATATAAAAGACTGTGCACATTTTTTTTAATGGAAGTAAATTAGAAAGTTGTTTAACATTACATGCTGTATCTGAATCATGAAAATTTAATTTAACCTGAGTGTCCCTTTAAGAGGAAATTTGTATCCAACAGTTGCAACTTGCTTGTAGTTAACCTCAAAGAGAGAAAGACAACCAGTAGTGTTTTAACTCTTGTTAAAACACACTCACGTGGCCTTGAGCTACAATAGCTCAAAGAATTGAGCTTTCTTTATAAATCAGGAACTGTTGATCAAATATACATTTTTTAAACAATCTTAAAGAATAAAAGTCACTCAGGGCACAAATATTGACACCAAAAGCAACATAATAACACAATAGAAGGATCCCTTGCAAAAGTCATCAAGGTAAAATGTACGTCAGGATAGGTCACCAGGAAGGGACATCATATGACCATTGCAATATTCTGAGAAACTCTCACCACTTTACACTTGGTTCCTGTGAGCTATTGAGCTTTTGAACCCTGTTTTTCTTGTGGTATAATGTTGCTTTTGGTGTCAATATTTATGCCCTGAGTGACTTTTATTCTTTTAAATTGTGGAAGTTATCTATATTTGAATGCCTGTTACTGTATTGCAGGAGTGATTTTTAAAGAAAGTAAAATTATTTTAAATAGTGTAGCTCAAGACCAAGTGAGTGTGTTTTATAAAGAGTTTTTAATTTGGGCTCTATTTGAAACTATGTTTCACTATTGGAGTTCAATGGTCCTATCAACTCTTCTGGGATACTCCCGGTTTTTTCAAGGGTTGGTAGGTCGGAGGTGATAGACTATTAAACTCTAATATCAATAGTAGGGTTGGGTGACCCCTTGAACTGTATATATAGGGAGGGAAGAGGTAAGAGAACCTCAATTAAAGCTGGTGGTTAAAGTTAGCACTCATTCCTGTCAAACGTTAGTTAAATGTAAGTTAAAAAGCAAAACTTTAATAGGTAAATTTAAAATACCGGCCTAAATACCACAGTGTACCAAAATGTAAAACTAAGTCTCAATTGTCCCCCTGTTTCCTGGCCGATAGCAGCTCCCTCGGCTTCAGGTGACAGGGACAAATGGACTAGAAAGTTAAAAAACAACAACCACAAAAATGCAACTAAGTGCACAATAAATGAGCAGCAAACTAGTTTCGGCTGTGCTATCAGCCTTTCTCAATGCTATGGCTATGATAGCACAGCCGAAACTAGTTTGCTGCTCATTTATTGTGCACTTAGTTGCATGTTTGTGGTTGTTGTTTTTTAACTTTCTAGTCCATTTGTCCCTGTCACCTGAAGCCGAGGGAGCTGCTATCGGCCAGGAAACAGGGGGACAATTGAGACTTAGTTTTAAATTTTGGTACACTGTGGTATTTAGGCCGGTATTTTAAATTTACCTATTAAAGTTTTGCTTTTTAACTTACATTTAACTAACGTTTGACAGGAATGAGTGCTAACTTTAACCACCAGCTTTAATTGAGGTTCTCTTACCTCTTCCCTCCCTATATATATATATATTTTGATGGTAAGCACCGGAACATTCACTAGTTCCTTATATTCCTGCATATATTTAACTAGTGCCAGTACTCTTACTCCTCTCCTATTATATGTACCCTTGAACTGTATACCATCTTCAGCAACCGTTATTTGCTTTGGTGGTTTGTTGTCTAGTTTGGTTTGTTCTGTGACCATATATTGTACACACAAGTGATTTTTTTATTATGCATTTATGAGTTCCATATGTCCTTCTGCAGTAATTTGAATGTAAATGGGCTTTAATTCTAAGAGTTTATTCATAGTTATTGCATGTGTGAGTGCGACTTAGTTTTTTTATACCTTTGGAATTTATACAGGACTTCTCTATTGTGTTTTCTTTTCCTTCCTTTTAAAGAGACATTAAACACTAAATACATGCTAGATAGAATGATGCATTCAAAGAAAAGATTAGTCCATGACAAACATGTAGATGTTTTTTTTAAAGTTTCATTAGTTGTTTAAAAAGTGACAAAATAAGTGTAAAGTTTTAGTGTCTATAAAACACTGGGAGCTGCCATGTTGTAACTTGTGTTATCTTCTCTGCTGTGGCCAATTAGGGTCAGTTATAAATAGGTCACTAAAGTGTGCAGCCAATAGTTGTGCTGGATTTAAAAGTGTTCTGAACTTCCATTTCTAACAGGAACTGAAAAGCTCACAATTTCAGAATGGAATTACAGGCAAAGAGGACAAAATAAATAATGAAAGTATATTGCAGAGTTGTTTTATTATTTACAAGTTATCATTTTATATTACCATCTCAAAGTGTTTAAGGATACATTTAAGAAGACACTGGACTGTATATCCAGTATTTATAGGATTGTCAATGCTCATGCAATCCATACAAGTGGGATCAACACCTAAAATCACATCAACATTGTAACGCCTATAAGGCTGTGCATGGAGTCAGGTCCACTGCTATCACCACACAACTGACTATAATGGAGGCTGATAAAGTTTTGCAGAGAGCACAGGGGATGAGCATGGAAAAAATTCTGAATGATGTTTACGGCTGCTCTGGCTGACCTGTGTTCTCTGTCTCTTTATATTCCCTCACACTTCCAATTTTTTACCTCTTGAGAAAGTCTGAGCGTTCTCAGACGAAACGCGTAGAGTTTGTTTTACAGCTGTATGTTACACAGCAATACAGTTTGGATGTAAAGATACCTTTATATGCAGTTTTTATTTGTGCATTTTGTAAGTAGCCATCTGTACGTGTGCTCTTACACTGAATTAAAGAATACTACACTTGAATTGGGCTGCGCCTGTCTTTGCTCTCTTTTCACTCTTTATATTCCCTCCCCTAGCTCATGGCCACTATGCCAGCAGAAAATTCACAGTTCTCCTATGCTATGAAACTCAAATTAGGCAGCACAGGATATGAAAAATAAACACATTAAAAAAAGTAATGCTCCAAATTTGCTCATCCTAGTCTGCTTCTATGGAACTACCTGCCCTGTTTACATGTCAATAATACAAATTGCTCCTAGCAACTAATCATAAAAAAACACCCTAGTAATAATCTTTTTTCCTCGACACAAAAATGTTTGTTGCCTTTAGTGTAAATGTGTTGGTCTTTTTTCAAATATTTTGGAATCTTCTGATTCACCAGACGAACAGCTGCCTCAAAAATTCAAACAAACCAATGTCCACACAAGCCCCTTGAACAACAATTAGCCCTTATTCCCTACTGGCATGTAGCCATGGATTTACTACTGACCCTGGTCTAATTATGCAATTAAACCATATTAACAGGTGAAACAATTGTGAGATCAGTCCTACGTTAAGAAAGCAGTGTAATCATAAGATAAAGCAACACATCTTAAATGAAAGAAAAATGTTGATTAAGACTTGCTGGAAATATAGACAATTCTCACATATGTGTAGCATTGTTATCTTTGTTTATGACCCCTATGTGACTTTTAAAAATTGTTTTAATATGCTATGATGGGTGGAAAAATATATTTTTTGAAGGACTCCAGTTTGCCTGAACTAATTGTATACAGAGTGTCTTAGTGCTATAGTTTCTCTTTACCTTGTGTGTAAGAAATTGTCTCATAGAAGTTGTACTGGTGTCCCATGTTGTATGACACTTTGGACCTTATTTATTCCTTTTGACTAAACAAAGTGGTGATACCGAGCTTTGCAAATACACAGAGATCAGCTACTGAGAACATCAAAATTGGAAGGTTTCCACAAATTTTGAAGTTTCTAAAGCTAGGTCCATTTGTGCATAATAAATCTCTATCACCCAGACCTTCCTTATAAATTATTTGCTCTATTTTTTTAAATTAACCCAGGTTACAATAATGTCCACCTTAAAGGGACAGTTTTCCCAAATATTTTCTCCCCTTTAATTTGTTCCCAGTGATACATTTTAGCCGCTGGAGTTTATTAAATTGTTTACAAGTAGCTCCTTTAACCTTATTTCAGCATTTAAAATAGATGATTAAGCCTGTGATATCCCCACCCATACTGATTGCAAACACAGCCAGCAGGAGGTATTACACTCACAAGGCTAGATTATGAGTGGTGCGCTAACTGTTGTGCGCAAGATATATCGGGTTTATCACAGCCCTTCGCATCAGAAGTAGCATGCGTACTACAGGTTGAAAGTAAATGTGATTGCTTGATCACAATTGAATTTAATGCGCATTGGGATAGTGCGACTACAGAGCTCTGGCTAAAAGTGTCACAAAACACATCAAAAATACAGTTAAAAGTACAGTTATATTGCTAAATAATAACATTATCTAATAGAAATTATTAAACAAATTGCAATAAAAGTTATAAGGGCTCAAAGAAATAAGGTCTCAGGCATTAGAAAAAAAGGACTGCTAAGGGCTTTAAGATAGAGATACAAATATACACATGTGTTTACAGACATATAAAAACATATAAACACATGAACCCTTTGTAGACAAGTAGATGAAAACATGTAAAATCATATTTATGTAATATTCATATTTAATAAAGTGTTTAACTATGTATTTACTGTAAATATTTCACATTCCAATGTTCTTCATATATAGAAAAATGCTCTAAGTGTTTATAAATAGACATTCCATTTTCTATATATCTATCTATCTATACAGTATCTATACCTATATACAGTATAATTATATGTATATATAGGTATAAATATATATTGTACAAAAATACCATCAGACATAGGTAGAAATATGTATTTATGAACAAAGAGAACATATGCTGCAATGTGAAATATTAATATATTCATGTTGTGTTAGAGCACTTTGGAAAGGGTTTGCGCGTGAGTAGGGTGTTAGTTTTTTCCCACTTTTCGTGCTCCATTAAAGTCTTTAAGGGAATCTGTTAACGCGGTCACAATATTCTAACTTTGGCTTTTTGTGCATGTCGGGTTAGCGTGAGGGAAAAAAAATTACTATCAAAACACAAGCGTACAAAAAATCCTAAGTAGAACGCAGTTTGCACTCGAACGGGAGCAATAAATAACACTCCACTCATAATCTAGTCCACAGTGGGGTGAAGAAGAGATAAATAATAATTTTCTTTCTAAGTACAGAGCTTTGGTTTACAGAGAAATATAAGCTAAGGAAGCATGTGTTTGTGCACAAAGTGATAACATAATGAGATCTGATTTCACCTGCAAGCTCAACCCATTTTAATAGGCTGTGGTTTCAAAGCACAAAACCAGCTATTTCATATGCACAAATAAACCCGAAAATGCAATTTCTCATACTGTCATACATTTTATACTCAGCAACTGGTATAACAAGTCATCGGAAATGCATTAAGGGAAAAAACAATTTTACAGAACACCGTCCCTTTAAGCTTTTTCTGGCCACAACAGCAAAATGTAGTTGTAGGACTAGTTTGGGTTTTCCTCCTGTTTGTTAACTATCGGCTAGATTTAGAGTTCTGCGGCCAAAGGGGTGCGTTAGCTACGCATGCTTTTTTTCCCCCGCACCTTTTAAACAACGCTGGTATTTAGAGTTCACAGAAGGGCTGCGTTAGGCTCCAAAAAAGGGAGCGTAGAGCATATTTACCGCCACTGCAACTCTCGATACCAGCGTTGCTTGTGGACGCGGCCAGCTTCAAAAACATGCTCGTGCACGATTCCCCCATAGGAAACAATGGGGCAGTTTGAGCTGAAAAAAAACCTAACACCTGCAAAAAAGCAGCGTTAAGCTCCTAACGCAGCCCCAATGTTTCCTATGGGGAAACCGTTCCTAAGTCTGCATTTAACACCCTAACATGTACCCCGAGTCTAAACACCCCTAACCTTACACTTATTAACCCCTAATCTGCCGCCCCCGCTATCGCTGACCCCTGCATATTATTATTAACCCCTAATCTGCCGCTCCGTACACCGCCGCAACCTACATTATACCTATGTACCCCTAATCTGCTGCCCCTAACACCGCCGACCCCTATATTATATTTATTAATCCCTAATCTGCCACCCCCGCTATCGCTGACCCCTGCATATTATTATTAACCCCTAATCTGCCGCTCCGTACACCGCCGCAATGTACGTTATCCCTATGTACCCCTAATCTGCTGCCCCTAACACCGCCGTCCCCTATATTATATTTATTAACCGCTAATCTGCCGCCCCCAACGTCGCCTCCACCTACCTACAATAATTAACCCCTAATCTGCCGACCGGATCTCACCGCTACTATAATAAATGTATTAACCCCTAAAGCTAAGTCTAACCCTAACCCTAACACCCCCCTAAGTTAAATATAATTTAAATCTAACAAAATAAATTAACTCTTATTAAATAAATTATTCCTATTTAAAGCTAAATACTTACCTGTAAAATAAACCCTAATATAGCTACAATATAAATTATAATTATATTGTAGCTATTTTAGGATTAATATTTATTTTACAGGCAACTTTGTAATTATTTTAACCAGGTACAATAGCTATTAAATAGTTAAGAACTATTTAATAGTTACCTAGTTAAAATAATTACAAAATTACCTGTAAAATAAATCCTAACCTAAGTTACAATTAAACCTAACACTACACTATCAATAAATAAATTAAATAAACTACCTACAATTATCTACAATTAAACCTAACACTACACTATCAATAAATTAATTAAATGCAATACCTACGAATAAATACAATTAAATAAATAAACTAAAGTACAAAAAATAAAAAAGAACTAAGTTACAAAAAATAAAAAAATATTTACAAACATTAGAAAAAATTACAACAATTTTAAACTAAATACACCTACTCTAAGCCCCCTAATAAAATAACAAAGCCCCCCAAAATAAAAAATGCCCTACCCTATTCTAAAATTAAAATAGAAAAGCTCTTTTACCTTACCAGCCCTGAAAAGGGTCCTTTGCGGGGCATACCCCAAAGAATTCAGCTCTTTTGCCTGTAAATAAAAACATACAATACCCCCCCAACATTACAACCCACCACCCGCATACCCCTAATCTAACCCAAACCCCCCTTAAATAAACCTAACACTAAGCCCCTGAAGATCTCCCTACCTTGTCTTCACCACACCGGGTCCCGATCTGTCCAGAAGAGCCTCCGAAATCTTCATCCAAGCCCAAGCGGGGGCTGAAGAGTGACGTCCATCCTCCGGCTGAAGTCTGGATCCAAGCGGTTCCATCTTCGGGCAGAAGTCTTCATCCTATCCGGGCAGAAGAGTCGATCCGGACCGGCAAACATCTTCATCCAAGCCGCTATCTTCTATGTTTTTTCATCCGATGATGACCGGCTCCATCTTGAAGACCTGCGGCGCGGATCCATCCTCTTCTTGCGACGTCCTAAGTCCGAATGAAGGTTCTTTTAAATGATGTCATCCAAGATGGCGTCCCTCGAATTCCGATTGGCTGATAGGATTCTATCAGCCAATCGGAATTAAGGTAGGACAATTCTGATTGGCTGATGGAATCAGCCAATCAGAATCAAGTTCAATCCGATTGGCTGATCCGATCAGCCAATCAGATTGAGCTCGCATTCTATTGGCTGTTCCGATCAGCCAATAGAATGCAAGCTCAATCTGATTGGCTGATCGGATCAGCCAATCGGATTGAACTTGATTCTGATTGGCTGATTCCATCAGCCAATCAGAATTTTCTTACCTTAATTCCGATTGGCTGATAGAATCCTATCTGCCAATCAGAATTCAAGGGACGCCATCTTGGATGACGTCCCTTAAAGGAACCGTCATTCGTCGGGAAGTCGTCGGTGAAGAGAGATGTTCCTCGTCGGCGGCATGACCATGGATCCGGAAGAAAGAAGATTGAAGATGCCGCTTGATAGAAGACTTCAGCCCGATCATGGACCTCTTCAGCTCCCGCTTGGATGAAGACTTCAGCCCGATCATGGACCTCTTCAGCTCCCGCTTGGATGAAGACTTCAGTTGGATCATGGACATCTTCAGCCCCCCGCTTGGGCTTGGATCAAGACATTGGAGGAGCTCTTCTGGATTGATTGGTGAACCCGGCGTGGTGAAGACAAGGTAGGGAGATCTTCAGGGGCTTAGTGTTAGGTTTATTTAAGGGGGGTTTGGGTTAGATTAGGGGTATGTGGTGGTGGGTTGTAATGTTGGGGGGGAGGGTTATTGTATGTTTTTTTTTTACAGGCAAAAGAGCTGAATTCTTTGGGGCATGCCCCGCAAAGGGCCCTTTTCAGGGCTGGTAAGGTAAAAGAGCTTTTATATTTTAATTTTAGAATAGGGTAGGACATTTTTTTATTTTTGGGGTCTTTGTTATTTTATTAGGGGGCTTAGAGTAGGTGTAATTAGTTTAAAATTGTTGTAATATTTTTCTAATGTTTGTAAATATTTTTTTATTTTTTGTAACAGTTCTTTTTTATTTTTGTACTTTAGTTAGTTTATTTAATTGTATTTATTTGTAGGTATTGTATTTAATTAATTTATTGATAGTGTAGTGTTAGGTTTAATTGTAGATAATTGTAGGTATTTTATTTAATTAATTTATTGATAGTGTAGTGTTAGGTTTAATTGTAACTTAGGTTAGGATTTATTTTCCAGGTAATTTTGTAATTATTTTAACTAGGTAGCTATTAAATAGTTATTAACTATTTAATAGCTATTGTACCTGGTTAAAATAAATACAAAGTTGCCTGTAAAATAAATATTAATCCTAAAATATCTACAATATAATTATAATTTATATTGTAGCTTTATTAGGGTTTATTTTACAGGTAAGTATTTAGCTTTAAATAGGAATAATTTATTTAATAAGAGTTAATTTATTTCGTTAGATAAAAATTATATTTAACTTAGGGGGGTGTTAGGGTTAGGGTTAGAATTAGCTTTAGGGGTTAAAAAATTAAATAAAAAGCTCCGGTTGGCAGATTAGGGGTTAATGCTTGAAGTTAGGTGTCGGCGATGTTAGGGAGGGCAGATTAGGGGTTAATACTATTTATTATAGGGTTATTGAGGTGTGAGTGAGGCGGATTAGGGGTTAATACATTCATTATAGTAGCAGTGCGGTCCGGTCGGCAGATTAGGGGTTAATAAGTGTAGGTAGGTGGCAGCGACGTTGGGGGCGGCAGATTAGGGGTTAATAAATATTATGTAGTTGTCGGCGGTATTAGGGGCAGCAGATTAGGGGTACATAGGGATAACATAGTTGGCGGCGGTGTACGGAACGGCAGATTAGGGGTTAAAAAAATTTAATAGAGTGGCGGCGATGTGGGGGGGCCTCGGTTTAGGGGTACATAGGTAGTTTATGGGTGTTAGTGTACTTTAGAGCACAGTAGTTAAGAGCTTTATGAACCAGCGTTAGCCCAGAAAGCCCTTAACTACTGACTTTTTTCTGCGGCTGGAGTTTTGTCGTTAGATTTCTAACGCTCACTTCAGCCACGACTCTAAATACCGGCGTTAGAAAGATCCCATTGAAAGATAGGATATGCAATTGATGTAAGGGGATCTGCGGTATGGAAAAGTCGCGGCTGGAAAGTGAGCGTTAGACCCTTTCCTGACTGACTCTAAATACCAGCGGTAGCCCAAAACCAGCGTTAGGAGCCTATAACGCTGGTTTTCACGGCTACCGCCAAACTCTAAATCTAGCTGTTAGTTTTAAATAATTATGTAATCAGGAATTAGGTGGAAAGATTAGAATCACTGATTACATTTATGTTCAACTTTACATTGACTAAAATGTGCATAAAATATCCCATAAGCTTCTTCTCAGTAAATGTACTTTGGGAACACTGATTTGTATTGTCATGCTATCAAATTTATTTTCTAAAGATTTATTAGAAACTGTATTTGGATTTCCTGCATCTGATTTGTTAATTCACAAAATTGTATATGCAGCAGATATTTACACAGGTTTTCCATGAGCTTATGTGGCATTAAAGAACAAACAGTCACGGATAATAGAAATATAATGACAAATTAAGACATTGTTGTACCCTATATAAGGGTATGTAAACAAACTATTATTTTGGCTATGTTGATCATGTTGTGAAGGAGGATGGACAAACGAGCATAAAATAACATAAGTGAATTATTTAAAAGGGATATATTATAAAGCTAATGATGCATTAAACGCAAATATTAACCTGATATTAAAGCACAGATACATTTTATATATAATTTATATAAGTTGCCTTTAAACACTGGCATGTTGTAACCAAAGTTTCCCTATATTTAAAAGCTTATTGTTATGTAATTTATGGCTAGAATACAAGTGGAGCGCTAAATTACCACGCACCCACAAACGGTAAACATATTAACACATAAATATATATGTATATAATGATATATATATATATATATATATATTTAAAATATGCTGCCATTACTGTGCTAAGGTCTTTGACGGCATCAGAACAAAACTCCCATTGGAGCCTATGGAAGCTTGCGTTCGCATTGCTGTTGACTTGTAATACCAGCGCACATAAGTGTGCGCTGGTATTACAAAGTGGAGAGCAAATATTGCTTCAGCGAAAACTATATATTGTGCTCCACTTATAATCTTGCTCTTCTTCTGTTGTGACAGTTTAGGTATAGTCACAAATTATGTAAAGTAAAAAATTAACTACTAGAGTAAAAATCTCACAGTGATTAATGTCCCTTTAAATAAAGTGTATACCCATTCAACAAACATATAAAGCCATACCTTACAAATATATAGCAAAAGCACATAACAAACATTATGCATGTGCACAGGTTTAAGAGGAAGGTGGGAAAAAATGAATTCCAGAAGCCAAAATGATTGAAGTAGCAGTAAGGAAATATTGGATGGTTAAAGTCTGGTTTAGTAAAGCAGAAACTTGACTGTTCATCACAAGTATATTTAGGAGCATGAGTTGGGTAGCCTCACAAACTAAGTCTAATTAAAGGGACACAGAACCCAAATTTTTACTTATGTGATTCAGATAGAGCATGACATTTTAAGAAACTTTCTAATTTACTCCTATTATCAATATTTCTTCATTCTCTTGGTATCTTTATTTGAAAAGCAAGAATGTAAGTTTAGATGCTGGACCATTTTTGGTAAACAACCTGGGTTGTTTTTGCTGATCGGTGGATAAATTCACCCACCAATAAACAAGTGCTGTCCAGTGTTCTGAGGTTTAAGAGGAAGGTGGGAAAAAATGAATTCCAGAAGCCAAAATGATTGAAGTAGCAGTAAGGAAATATTGGATGGTTAAAGTCTGGTTTAGTAAAGCAGAAACTTGACTGTTCATCACAAGTATATTTAGGAGCATGAGTTGGGTAGCCTCACAAACTAAGTCTAATTAAAGGGACACAGAACCCAAATTTTTACTTATGTGATTCAGATAGAGCATGACATTTTAAGAAACTTTCTAATTTACTCCTATTTTCAATATTTCTTCATTCTCTTGGTATCTTTATTTGAAAAGCAAGAATGTAAGTTTAGATGCTGGACCATTTTTGGTAAACAACCTGGGTTGTTTTTGCTGATCGGTGGATAAATTCACCCACCAATAAACAAGTGCTGTCCAGTGTTCTGAACCAAAAATTGTGTGGCTCCTTAGCTTAGATGCCTTTTTCTCAAATTAAGATAGCAAGAGAAGGAAGAAAAATTGATAATAGGAGTAAATTAGAAAGTTGCTTAAAATTGCATGCTCTATCTAAATCACAAAAGAAAAAAAAATTGGGTTCAGTGTCCCTTTACAGGGACAGTCTATTTGAAAATTGCTATTGTTTATAAAGATAGATAATCCCTTTATTTCCCATTCCACAATTTTGTTTAACCAACACTGTTATTTTAATATACTTTTTACCTCTGTGATTACCTTGTATTTAATCATCTGCAAACTCCCCTCATATCACAGTGCCTTTTACAAACTTGCATTTTAATAAATTAGTGCAGTTTGATGCATAACTCCACAGGAGTGAGTACAATGCTATCTATATGGCACACATGAACTAGCACTGTCTTGCTGTAAAAGCTAATAAAATGCACTGAGATAAGAGGCAGCCTACAGGGGCCGAGAAACAGGCAGATATTTAGAGGATATGAAGTATATAAATATAACAATGTTGATTGTACAAAGCTGGCAAATGTATTATCTATCTTTTTAAACAATAAAAAAAAAAATCAAGTAGACTGTCCATTTAAGAGTACTTCGACATTAAATGCCACTAAGGTTTCTGAAGAACGCCAAATGCCACCAGGTCACTGAATTCATAAACCAATAAGGACAATGGCAACTGCATTAAAAAAAAATAGAGTTCTAATATACACACAGGTTCCATTATAGGTATATGGGATTTTAACTATGATTATGTTATGTTTTCAAAAATTCCTAATTATTACTTGCTATTTTAGATTTGTAAGCCAGAGCAACAACCATAATTATTTGTGTGCAGAAATGTATGTTGATATCACTAGTGTAAGGGCTAAGGAAACGTCTGATTAAAGCATTAACCATTATTTCCATAACTGTAAAGCTCCTGTGAACTAATAAATGGGAATAACAGCTGGATAGCTGTCCAAAAGATAATTGGAAGTGATCTCAAGTTATCCATCAGTGGACTTGCTGTGGGATGGGATATGGAAGATGTAGCAACTCTCAAGCCTGGTAATTATAGTAAAAATCAGAAAAAGTACAGACATTTGACTTTTTGATTAAAATTTAATCTCACATATTCAAACTATATATAATTAGACCTAAAATGTACCCCTTTTATATCATGATAGTGAAAAGAAAATCCATTCCTGAACATCTGACGGATAAAACTCTAATACAAGTTATAAGAATCGCCAGAATAAGCCAGAATCAGAAAAACTACAAAATGTAAGTGCTAAAATATCAGAGGAGGATATCTGAATCCATCAAGTCCAAGGCCGGTACTAGGATTTTTGGCCGCACAGGCGAGGATACATTTTGTCGCCCCCCCCCCCACCACCACCACCACCAATTACATACCATACCATTGCTTGTTATTACAAAATGTTTCAAAGATGTGCTAAAAAAAACCTAAAGATAATTAATTTATTTATAAATAAAATCTTACTGTTAATCTGATTTTTATAACTAAAATAGTTAATTGACTATTTTACAGTTAGTACATTTTAAAGGGACATTAAACACCTTGAGATGGTAATATAAAAGGATATATTATATATGTATATGTATATATATATATATATATATATATATATATATATATATATATATATAGTGTATATATATATATATATATACAGGGAGTGCAGAATTATTAGGCAAATGAGTATTTTGACCACATCATCCTCTTTATGCATGTTGTCTTACTCCAAGCTGTATAGGCTCGAAAGCTTACTACCAATTAAGCATATTAGGTGATGTGCATCTCTGTAATGAGAAGGGGTGTGGTCTAATGACATCAACACCCTATATCAGGTGTGCATAATTATTAGACAACTTCCTTTCCTTTGGCAAAATGGGTCAAAAGACGGACTTGACAGGCTCAGAAAAGTCAAAAATAGTGAGATATCTTGCAGAGGGATGCAGCACTCTTAAAATTGCAAAGCTTCTGAAGCGTGATCATCGAACAATCAAGCGTTTCATTCAAAATAGTCAACAGGGTCGCAAGAAGCGTGTGGGAAAACCAAGGCGCAAAATAACTGCCCATGAACTGAGAAAAGTCAAGCGTGCAGCTGCCAAGATGCCACTTGCCACCAGTTTGGCCATATTTCAGAGCTGCAACATCACTGGAGTGCCCAAAAGCACAAGGTGTGCAATACTCAGAGACATGGCCAAGGTAAGAAAGGCTGAAAGATGACCACCACTGAACAAGACACACAAGCTGAAACGTCAAGACTGGGCCAAGAAATATCTCAAGACTGATTTTTCTAAGGTTTTATGGACTGATGAAATGAGAGTGAGTCTTGATGGGCCAGATGGATGGGCCCGTGGCTGGATTGGTAAAGGGCAGAGAGCTCCAGTCCGACTCAGACGCCAGCAAGGTGGAGGTGGAGTACTGGTTTGGGCTGGTATCATCAAAGATGAGCTTGTGGGGCCTTTTCGGGTTGAGGATGGAGTCAAGCTCAACTCCCAGTCCTACTGCCAGTTTCTGGAAGACACCTTCTTCAAGCAGTGGTACAGGAAGAAGTCTGCATCCTTCAAGAAAAACATGATTTTCATGCAGGACAATGCTCCATCACACGCGTCCAAGTACTCCACAGCGTGGCTGGCAAGAAAGGGTATAAAAGAAGAAAATCTAATGACATGGCCTCCTTGTTCACCTGATCTGAACCCCATTGAGAACCTGTGGTCCATCATCAAATGTGAGATTTACAAGGAGGGAAAACAGTACACCTCTCTGAACAGTGTCTGGGAGGCTGTGGTTGCTGCTGCACGCAATGTTGATGCTGAACAGATCAAAACACTGACAGAATCCATGGATGGCAGGCTTTTGAGTGTCCTTGCAAAGAAAGGTGGCTATATTGGTCACTGATTTGTTTTGGTTTTGTTTTTGAATATCAGAAATGTATATTTGTGAATGTTGAGATGTTATATTGGTTTCACTGGTAAAAATAAATAATTGAAATGGGTATATATTTGTTTTTTGTTAAGTTGCCTAATAATTATGCACAGTAATAGTCACCTGCACACACAGATATCCCCCTAAAATAGCTATAACTAAAAACAAACTAAAAACTACTTCCAAAACTATTCAGCTTTGATATTAATGAGTTTTTTGGGTTCATTGAGAACATGGTTGTTGTTCAATAATAAAATTAATCCTCAAAAATACAACTTGCCTAATAATTCTGCACTCCCTGTATATATATATATATATATATATATATATATATATATATATATATATATATATATATATATATATATATGTATATATATATATATATATATATATATATATACATATAATGTCTGCAATATACTTTTGTTTTATATTTTAGATTACAATATTAATAATGACTATCTCAGCAGTAACCCCCAACGTGTCATATATATATTAGGTTATAGCTATAATTAAGACTATCTCAGCGGTAACCTCCAATATATTTGTATTGTTTTTCTGTAGTTCTAATCAGATGATATATTTTTAAACACAGCAAATTATAATTGTGGAGTAAAGAGGATTCAGTTTGGAAAAATATATACAGATTTATTAAACATTAAACAAGATACTAGCAAGCGATATACCATTTAATTATACACAAAACAAACTCTCTGATACACTATGAAATTAAATATGCTACCACACTTCGTTTTGATCCTATGGGTACAAATCGAATAGTGAAGTCTATAACAAGGTAAAATAAATCAGCATGAGCCAATTATGCAACATGTGTTACTAACAACAGTTATTTAATACAATCTTAGCCAAATATTACCATTAAAATTATATCCGGATTCTTAGCAATTTATAGCAATTAATCAGATTCAGAAGGTATGGCTATAACCAGTAAACAAAAAACACACAAAAAAAAGCTTTTATGATGCCTCAGCCTTAGAGAATACAATACCACTAAAATTAAATATATTTTAAGGACCAGTCAACACATTAGATTTGCATAATCAACAAATGCAAGATAACAAGACAATGCAATAGCACTTAGTCTGAACTTCAAATGAGTAGTAGATTTTTTATAACAAATTTCAAAGTTATGTATATTTCCACTCCCCTTGTACCATGTGATAGCAATCAACCAATCACAAATGAATATACGTATAGTCTGTGAATTCTTGCACATGCTCAGTAGGATCTGGTGACTCAAAAAGTGTAAATATAACAGACTGTGGAATTTTTTTTTAATGGAAGTAAATTGGAAAGTTGTTTAAAATTACATGCTGTATCTGAATCATAAAAATTTAATTTAACCTGAGTGTCCCTTTAATTATAATGCCCGGGGCTTTCCTTACAATATGCTGAATTAAATGAACACTATCTATAACAAAATTTCTTGTATTGTTAGGTAAATTAGATTCCTAGACAATATAAACCAGACTATGGGGGTAAATACATATAAAGATTGGGCCTATAACCATTAAATACAAACCTTAATAAGGACCTTAAATGCAACAACTGCTTAAAAATAAGTAAATACTTTTTTTATATTTCCCCAAATGTTTGCTCCTCCAAGCCATGGGTTATCTCTGCATACGGCCGCACAAAATCTCTTAGTCCACAGGAAAAACGGATAATAATTTCCAAGGATATTACAAATATGAGATGGGTACAACCAGGATTCAAAAGTTCTTTTTCAGGGAAACATTTTGTACAGAGTATCCTCTCACTTTTCTCCAACCCAGTTCCTTGTGAATGCTCAGAGACCCAATTTATCCTGAACTATAACTCCTCCCTAATCTCTAACAGCCATTCACAGATGTGTGAGGATCTGCAATGCTGTGATTGGATGAATACTAATTAACTTTTGGGAATAATTCACCCAATGAAGCAAAAATACCGGGTCATGGTATAAAACAAACAGTATTTAAATACTGTTTGTTTTATACCACGACCCGGTATTTTTGCTTCTTTCCACGATCCACTTGTTTTTGAAACAGGACTTTTACCACAGAACCTTTCATACACTGACAGTTTTGGAGAAAAGTCTCGGTGGCGTGAGTGCAGCAGGAGAACACCTATCAGCTTGCAGCTCACCTGGTCCGGCCATTGGCCCTAAAAAACGTGGGTGCTACTTTCTAGACGCCTATCTGGATTCCACAGGTCCTCTGGGTGAGACCTCCAGCATACTGACTGCTGGAATTTGAATGTCAGCCTGCTTTATCGCACCTTATTCATTTAAGGTGCCACTTTCCTTGTGAGTAGTTTTTTGCACATCACTTTTTATATTTGTTGTTTTAACGATTCACACTATGTTGGCGCCCCTTGTTTATCTTCCATAATCCCTTTATTACCCATTTCCCAGTTTTGCATAACAAACACATTTATAATAATATACTTTCAACCTCTGTGATTATCTTGTATCTAAGCCTCTGCAAACTGCCCCTTTTTTCAGTTCTTTTGACAGACTTGCAGTCTAGCCAATCAGTGCCTGCTCCCAGATAACTTCTTGTGCACGAGCACAGTGTTATCTATATGAAATACGTGAACTAAAACCCTCTAGTGGTGAAAAACTGCTAAAATACAATCTGAAAGAGGTGGGCTTCAAGGTCTAAGAAATTAGCATATGAACCTCCTAGGTTAAGCTTTCAACTAAGAATACCAGGAGAACAAAGCAAAATTGGTGATAAAAGTAAATTGGAAAATTGTTTAAAATTACATGCTCTATCTGAATCATGAAAGTTTATTTTTTCCTAGACTGTCCCTTTAACGTACCGCAAACAACCGCAAACAGTCCAATTGCACAACCGCAAACTCCCCATTTGCACAAGGTTGGATACCAAGCTAACCATGTCCCGTTCCCTGTCCTCACTGATGTCATTGAAAGTCTCTTCCTCCACCCAGCCACGTACAACACCAAGGGTTCCTGAAAGGTGACAACAAGCCCCCTGGGACGCCTGCTGTGTTTGGTCTTCCACCTCCTCAAAGCCACCTTCCTCCTCTGACTCCTCTTCTTCAGACTCCTCTCTCTGCATTGCCTCTCTCTGCATTATTATAAGGTGTGTTAAGTAGTACTATTCCTATCAGTGTAATCTCTGTTACGTCCCCTATCAGAGGACGTGTATATGGCATGGATTTTAGGAACCGGGAGATGGAAAAAGATTCTTGGTCGGTCCTCCTACTTCAAATTTGGGGCACTGCACGTGCAATCTACTGTGCCACCAGATATAAGTGGTGTGTTAAGTAGCACTATTCTGATCAGTTTAATCCCTGTTACGTCCCCTATCAGGGGACGTGTATATGGCATGGATATGTATATGGCATGGCCGAAACACAAGTGGCTGTCTGAGTCCGGCCACGAGATAGATAGATTTGATAGATAGATAGATACATAGATTAGATAGATAGATCAATAGATGCAATAGATACATTTGATAGATACGATAGATAGATTTGATAGATAGATTTGATAGATAGATAATTTCCAAGACAGAGAATTACAAGACAAGTGTCTGACACCCATGGTAAGGTTCCCAGAGGCAGTTGCAGTGCCCGAGGCTCTGATTAGAACAGAGCACTCTGGAACGTATCTGCCCTCGGCTGAAATCAGAACATTCTTTAGCTTTCTGTCTGTCGGCCAAATGTCCGTCTGCCAAATGTCCGTCTGCCAAATGTCCATCTGCCAAATGTCCTTCTGCATTTTGTCAGAGCACCGCATGCAATCTACTGTGCCACCAGATATGAGTGGTGTGTTAAGTAGTACTATTCTGATCAGTTTAATCCCTGTTACGTCCCCTATCAGGGGACGTGTATATGGCATGGATTTTAGGAACCGGGAGATGGAAAAAGATGCTTGGTCGGTCCTCCTACTTCAAATTTGGGGCACTGCGCGTGCAATCTACTGTGTCACCAGATATGAGTGGTGTGTTAAGTAGTACTATTCTGATCAGTTTAATCCCTGTTACATCCCCTATCAGGGGACGTGTATATGGCATGGATATGTATATGGCATGGCCGAAACACAAGTGGCTGTCAGATAACAATCCGGCCACGAGATAGATAGACTTGATAGATAGATAGATAGATAGATAGATACATAGATTAGATAGATAGATCAATAGATGCAATAGATACATTTGATATATATGATAGATAGATATATTTGATAGATAAATAGATAGATTTGATAGATAGATAATTTCCAAGACAGAGAATTACAAGACGTGTGGGCTGGGACCCATGGTAAGGTTCCCAGAGGCAGTTGCGGTGCCTGAGGCTCTGATTAGAACAGAGAACTCTGGAACGTATCTGCCCTTGGCAGATACGTGTTAAGTAGTACTATTCTGATCAGTTTAATCCCTGTTACGTCCCCTATCAGGGGACGTGTTTATGGCATGGATTTTAGGAACCGGGAGATGGAAAAAGATGCTTGGTCGGTCCTCCTACTTCAAATTTGGGGCACTACACGTGCAATCTACTGTGCCACCAGATATGAGTGGTGTGGTTTTTGAAGCCACAGTGCAACACCAGTGGCCAGAAAAATTTAGCATGTACACATGCCTGAAAAATTAGGTATTGTTGCAGCCGCTGCTGTAGAAGCGGCCAGAAAAATTGATGTTTGTTTCCCAGGCAGAAAGTGCCCTAAAACATTGCGGCTTGAACCCTAGATGGTGGCGGATAAGTCATCCGGCATTCGAAGATAAAATACAGCAGCGTGTGGACCATTTTTAGCCCAAGGCAGCTCATGTCATCAGGCCTTTTTTACTCGAATGTATCACCCAATGTCAGTCCCTTCGGGATCCATCCCTCATTCATCTTAATAAAGGTGAGGTAATCTAGATTTTTTTGACCTAGGCGACTTCTCTTCTCAGTGACAATACCTCCTGCTGCACTGAAAGTCCTTTCTGACAAGACACTTGAAGAGGGGCAGGCCAGAAGTTCTATCGCAAATTGGGATAGCTCAGGCCACAGGTCAAGCCTGCACACCCAGTAGTCAAGGGGTTCATCGCTCCTCAGAGTGTTGAAATCTGCAGTTAAGGCGAGGTAGTCTGCTACCTGTCGGTCAAGTCGTTCTCTGAGGGTGGACCCCGAAGGGCTGTGGCGATGCATAGAACTTAAAAAGCTCCTCATGTCCTCCATCAACAACATGTCTGTAAAGCGTCCTGTCCTTGCCGGCGTGGTCATGGGAGTCGGAGGATTACTTTCACCTCTTCCCCTGTTAGATTCCCGTTGTGCTGTGACATCACCCTTATACGCTGTGTAAAGCATACTTTTTAATTTATTTTGGAACTGCTGCATCCTTTCTGACTTGCGGTAATTCGGTAACATTTCAGGCACTTTATGCTTATGCCGGGGGTTTAGTAGCATGTACACCCAGTACAGGTCATTCTCCTTCAGCTTTTTATACGAGGGTCCCTCAACAGGCACGACAGCATGAAAGACCCCATTTGCACAAGGTTGGATGCCGAGCTACTCATGTCCCGTTCCTCATCCTCAGTGATTTCACTGAAGGTATCTTCTTCCCCCCAGCCACGTACAACACCACGGGTACCAGATAGGTGACAATGAGCACCCTGGGATGCCTGTTGTGGTTGGTCTTTCTCCTCCTCCTTAAAGCCACATTCCTCCTCCGACTCCTCTTCCTCACTATCCTCTTCCAGCGTTGCCACTGGTCCAGCAAGCGATGCTGATAAGGCTGTTTCTGGTGGTGATGGTGACCACAACTCTTCCTCTTCCTCTTCACGCTCATCTATGGCCTGATGCAGCACTCTTCCCAGGGCATGCTCCAGGAAGAAAACAAATGGTATGATGTCGCTGATGGTGCCTTCGGTGCGACTGACTAGGCTTGTCACCTCCTCAAAAGGACTCATAAGCCTACAGGCATTACGCATGAGCGTCCAGTAACATGGCAAAAAAATTCCCAGCTCTGCAGAGGCAGTCCTAGCACCTCGGTCATACAAATACTCATTAATGGCTTTTTCTTGTTGGAGCAGGCGGTCGAACATTAGGAGTGTTGAATTCCAACGTGTCGGGCTGTTGCAAATCAAGCGCCTCACTGACATGTTGTTTCGCCGCTGGATATCTGAAAAGTGCGCCATGGCCGTGTAGGAATGCCTGAAATGGCCACACACCTTCCTGGCCTGCTTCAGGACGTCCTGTAAGCCTGGGTACTTATGCACAAAGCGTTGTACGATCAGATAACACACATGTGCCATGCACGGCACATGTGTCAACTTGCCCAATTTCAATGCTGCCACCAAATTACTTCCATTGTAAGAAACCACTTTGCCGATCTCCAGTTGGTGCGGAGTCAGTCACTGATCCACCTGTGCGTTCAGGGCGGACAAGAGTGCTGGTCCGGTGTGACTCTCTGCCTTCAGGCAAGTCAATCCCAAGACGGCGTGACACTGCCGTATCCGGGATGTGGAATAGTACCTGGGGAGCCGGGGGGGGTGCCATTGATGTGGAGCAAGACGCAGCAGCAGAAGAGGACTCAGCCGAGGAGGTTATGGAAGAGCATGGAGTAGGAGGAGTAGAGGAGGTGGCAGCAGGCCTGCCTGCAAGTTGTGGCGGTGTCACCAACTCCTCTGAGCCACGCATTCCATGCTTGGCAGCCGTCAGCAGGTTTACCCAATGTGCAGTGTAGGTGATATACCTGCCCTGATCATGCTTTGCAGACCAGCTATCAGTGGTCAGATGGACCCTTGCCCCAACACTGTGTGCCAGACATGCCATTACTTCCTTTTGCACAATCAAGTACAGGTTGGGGATTGCCTTTTGTGCAAAGAAATTTCGGCCGCGTACCTTCCACTGCGGTGTCCCAATAGCTAAAATTTTTTGGAACGCCTCAGACTCCACCAGCTTGTATGGTAAAAGCTGGCGGGCTAAGAGTTCAGACAAGCCAGCTGTCAGACGCCGGGCAAGGGGGTGACTTTGTGACATTGGCTTCTTACGCTCAAATATGTCCTTGACAGACACCTGACTGTGGGCAGATGAGCAGGAAATGCTCCGGAAGAGAGACGGAGTGGCGGATTGTTGAGATGGGGCAAGGAGGACAGCAGTGGTTGATGTGGCTGAAGATGCTGGACCAGGAGGAGGATGGCGGCTTTGAGTTTTTGTGCTGCTTGTACTCATGTGTTGATCCCATAGGCATTTGTGATGTGCGATCATGTGCCTTCGCAAAGCAGTTGTACCTAGGTGGGTGTTGGACTTCCCATGACTCAGTTTCTTTTGGCACAGGTTGCAAATGGCATCGCTGTTGTCAGAGGCAGACACACAAAAAAATGCCACACTGCTGAGCTCTGCGATGACGGCATTCTGGTGGTGGGAACAGCATGCATTGATTGGCGTGCTGTCTGGCTGACCCCGGGTGCCGATGCATGCTGTCTGACTGTGCCACTAGCTCCTTGCGACCACCTCCCCCTGCATCCAACTCGACTCCTCCTCCTCTCTGTCTCCCCATCTGATCTTTCCCCCTGTTCTTCTTCTCTTCTAGCGGGCACCCACGTGACCTCCACGGACGCATCATCATCATCAACCGCTTCACTTGTATCTGACAAATCAACAAAGGAAGCAGCAGCGAGTACAACATCATCATCATCACACCGTACGTCCATGTCTGTAATGCTGCCTGACTGAGACATATCACTGTTATCTACATCCTCTGTCAATGATGGTTGCGCATCACTCATTTCTTCCAACTGATGTGTAAATAACTCCTCTGATAGATCAAGTGAAGCGGCTGTGGTGCTAGTGTTGGTGGTGGCAGCAGGCGGGTGAGTGGTAACTTGAGAGGTGCCCAAAGATAAGCTGGAGGAGGATGGTGCGTCAAGGTTCGGAGCGGAAGCTATAGAAGATTGGGTGTCCTGTGTTAAAAAGTCAACTATGTCCTCCTCAGAACTTTTCGAGTTCATGGTACGTGGCCTCTGAACACTGGGCATTATTCTAGGGCCAAAGGGAATCACAGCACCACGACCATGACGACACCTGCGGGGTGGCCTGCCTCTGCCTGTCATTTTTTTTTAAATGTACACTTACACTACTATTAAACAAGATATGAGTGGTGGCATTGGGCAAGTGGGCACAGTATACGCTGTGAGTCTGACACAAAAAAAGCAGACTGATGTTTCACAGTCCAAAAAGTTTTTTTTGTTTTAAATGTACACTTACACTACTATTAAACAAGATATGAGTGGTGGCACTGGGCAAGTGGGCACAGTATACGCTGTGAGCCTGACACAAAAAAAGCAGAATGATGTTTCACAGTACAAAAAGTTTTTTGTTTTTTATTAAATGTACACTTACACTACTATTAAACAAAATATGAGTGGTGGTACTGGGCAAGTGGGCACAGTATACGCTGTGAGCCGGACACAAAAAAGCAGACTGATGTTTCACAGTCCAAAAAGTTTTTTTTTTTTTTTAAAATGTACACTTACATTACTATTAAACAAGATAGGAGTTGTGGCACTGGGCAAGTGGGCACAGTATACACTGTGAGCCTTACACAAATAAGCAGATTAATGTTTCACAGTCCAAAAAGTTTTTTTTTTTTAAATGTACACTTACACTACTATTAAACAAGATATAAGTGGTGGCACTGGGCAAGTGGGCACAGTATATGCTGTGAGCCGGACACAAAAAAGCAGACTGATGTTTCACAGTCCAAAATGTTTTTTTTTTTTTTTTTTAAATGTACACTTACACTACTATTAAACAAGATATGAGTGGTGGCACTGGGCAAGTGGGCACAGTATACGCTGTGAGCCGAACACAAAAAAGCACACTGATGTTTCACAGTCCAAAAAGTTTTTTTTGTTTTAAATGTACACTTACACTACTATTAAACAAGATATGAGTGGTGGCACTGGGCAAGTGGGCACAGTATACGCTGTGAGCCGGACACAAAAAAGCATACTGATGTTTCACAGTCCAAAAAGTTTTTTTTTGTTTTAAATGTACACTTACACTACTATCAAACAAGATATGAGTGGTGGCACTGGGCAAGTGGGCACAGTATACGCTGTGAGCCTGACACAAAAAAGCAGTATGATGTTTCACAGTCCAAAAAGTTTTTTGTTTTTTATTAAATGTACACTTATACTACTATTAAACAAGATATGAGTGGTGGCACTGGGCAAGTGGGCACAGTATACGCTGGCAGGCAATTGCAATTAGATTACACTAGCAGACTGATGTTTCACAGTCAAAAAAGTTTTTTTTTAAATTTACACTACTGTTACACCAGATATGAGTGATGGCACTGGGCAAGTGGGCCTGGCACACACACTGGCAGGCAGGCAACTGCAATTAGATTACACTAGCAGACTGATGTTTCACAGTCAAAAAAGTTTTTTTTTAAATTTACACTACTGTTACACCAGATATGAGTGATGGCACTGGGCAAGTGGGCCTGGCACACATGCTGGCAGGCAGGCAACTGCAATTAGATTACACAAGCAGACTGATGTTTCACAGTCAAAAAAGTTTGTTTTTTTAAATTTACACAAAATTAGATTACACTAGCAGACTGATGCTTCACAGTCAAAAAAAGTTTTTTTTTTTTTAAATTTACACTATTGTTACAACAGATATGACTGGTGGCACTGGGCAAGTTGGCCTGGCACACACGCTGGCAGGCAGGGAGGCAGGCAAATGCAATTAGATTACACAAGCAGACTGATGTTTCACAGTCCAAAAAGTTTTTTTTTTTTAAATTTACACTACTGTTACACCAGATATGAGTGGTGGCACTGGGCAAGTGGGCACAGTATACGTTGTGTGCCTGGCACACACACTGGCAGGCAGGCAACTGCAATTAGATTACACAAGCAGACTGATGTTTCACAGTCAAAAAAGTTTGTTTTTTTAAATTTATACTACTGTTACAACAGATATGAGTGGTGGCACTGGGCAAGTGGGCCTGGTACACACGCTGGCAGGCAGGCAACTGCAATTAGATTACACAAGCAGACTGATGTTTCACAGTCAAAAAAGTTTTTTTTTAAATTTACACTACTGTTACACGAGATATGAGTGGTGGCACTGGGCAAGTGGGCACAGTATGCGCTGTGAGCCTGGCACACACGCTGGCAGGCAGGCAACTGCAATTAGATTACACTAGCAGACTGATGTTTCACAGTCAAATTTTTTTAAAAAATTTACACTACTGTTACAACAGATATGAGTGGTGGCACTGGGCAAGTGGGCACAGTATACGTTGTGTGCCTGGCACACACGCTGGCAGGCAGGCAACTGCAATTAGATTACACAAGCAGACTGATGTTTCACAGTCAAAAAAGTTTTTTTTTTAAATTTACACTACTGTTACACCAGATATGAGTGGTGGCACTGGGCAAGTGGGCCTGGCACACACGCTGGCAGGCAGGGAACTGCAATTAGATTACACTAGCAGACTGATGTTTCACAGTCAAAAAAGTTTTTTCTTTTTAAATTTATACTACTGTTACAACAGATATGAGTGGTGGCACTGGGCAAGTGGGCCTGGCAGGCAGGCAACTGCAATTAGATTACACAGGGAAAAAAAACCAGAATGATGTTCTAGCCCTAAAAAGGGCTTTTTGGGGTGCTGTCCTTACAACAGAGATCAGATGAGTCCTTCAGGACTGTAGTGGACACTGAATACACTAGCCTAGCTATCAATTTTCCTATTAAATCAGCTGCAGCTACACTGTCCCTCCTCTCACTAAGAATGCAGCTTCCTAATGAATCTAAAATGGATGCTGTCCAGGAGCTGGAAGGGTCTGGGAGGGAGGGTCTGCTGCTGATTGGCTGGAATGTGTCTGCAGACTGTGAGATACAGGGTCAAAGTTTACTCAATGATGACGAATAGGGGGCGGATTGAACATCGCATATGTTCGCCCGCTGTTGCGAACGCGAACAAGCTATGTTCGCCAGGAACTCTTCGCCGGCGAATAATTCGCGACATCACTAGTGGTCATATACATATAGTTATCAGATTTTTGAAGTAGTTACTTGTACATTTTTAAAAACATATGATCATTTTACACACATATTGCAATACTGGTCATTTTTACATGTCCTTCCTTACACATTTAATTTATCTATACATTTAGATACGTGGGACATTATTTATCACAATTTTATGTGCCAATTCTTATATATAGCATTCTAACCTTTAATTTCTTATATTTCAAAATTGTATTTCTTTTCCTAACAAACATTGTTGTACTTTGTTTATGTTAGGGAGTGTCTGAGTTGGTCACCAGCAGGCATCTCATTAACATATGAGTGAGGGCCCATTTGTTTGTAATTCCATCCACCAGAGCATAAACAAAATCTTAGACAATGGGACTCCACTCTAGATTTGGAACAACAGTTCTGTTCTGTTGATAAAGCCCCCAGGTGATTTCCTGTTAATAGGTAGATCCTGGACACATGCTTTTTTATCTTCTGATTCATGGAGGTGTGTTAAATGTTAGCCAAATGCTCTTGCTTAATTAGAATGCCAGATCTAAAATGATTTTAAACATATTTCCTGTTTCAAATTAATTATTTTATAATTTGATAAAATAATTCTTCTGATATAGACAGCTCCCCACAGATGATGTAACATATTCCCCCTTTTCAAATTCTCTGGATGTCAGAGACATGCAGAGGAATTGACCTAGATTCAACGTAATTTATGTGAGAAGGCTATTGTCAAAAAGATGATTTTAGGTTCTTGCTTTTAGATCCTTGAAAGCAAACATGCAGGCTCGGTATGCTCGTCAAAGAAAGTGTATACAATAGGATAGTTACTTCCCTTTAGTTAGAACCGCTGCCTTTCAAACACTCTCTCTCAAAGCTGTACAAACGATGTATATTGGCAGATAGAGGTGCTGGTTCTAAGGGATCTCCAAAAGGATTTTTCTCTATGTTTCACAATTTTCCCAGAAGAATTCTGTCTGTATCTGTGTTCAAAGAATATCACATTGGCATAGTATGTCTGAGCAACTTAATACATAAGTGCAGTATACTCACAGAATAATATCAGATAAACGGCTCCACTGGTGATTTCACAATCTTCCCAAAAAGGGGTTCTGTCTGTATCTGTGTTCAAAGAATATCACATTGACATAGTATGTCTGTGTACCTTAATATATAAGTGCAGTAAACTCACAGAATGATATCAGGCAAACATCTCCACTAGTGATATCACAAAAAAACAGCAGGTGATTTCACAAAAAAACAACGATCAGGAAAGGAAAAAAGCTGGCTTTTTTTTTTAAATAAAATGTTTATTTTGCTCGTCATATGGTATCCTCAGTCAGCAACCCCTCTCCATTTCCTGGCCGCCCTGCAGCATTAGGGGAGAGAAATCTCCAGCTGAGAATACTAGACAGGTTTGAAAATGTCATAGTGGAGCCAGAAGCAAGATGATGGATCACGTGTGATCAACCTGTTATCGGATCTGGATAGAGCAACAATTTCAAGAACTCTTGTAGTGAGTCTTTATCTCAATGTATCATACCAGGTATAGGTCAAATAACTGCCTGTTAAGCTGAGGGTTTCAGTTCACCTCCAGGCTTGATAGCGGCCCTCCATTGTGAATTTGGTGTAAGAAGTGTAATCCTATAGTAACCCCCTTGAATTTAGCAAATTTTTATGCAATTCCAAGACACTCCCTTAATCATTGTGTCCTTTGGAAGCATGTTGACTTTCTCTTGGGGTTTGTCAGAATGCCTTAAAATATTGTGGCATTTTTCAATCTTCCATCCTGTGGAATCTTCAGGGGTGGTATCCCCTTCCTCCTGGAGTTCGGTCACCGGCAGGACCTCTGCTGTCATCTGGTGTTCTTCTGGTCATCTCTGGTGGGATCACTGCTGTCATCTGGTGGGTTCCTGCTGTCATCTCATGGGATCCTGTTGTCATCTCATGGGTTCCTGCTGTCATCTCATGGGATCTTACTTTCATCTGATGGGGTCCTGCTGTCATCTGGCTGTCTTCCCATAGATCTCTGGATTGAAGTGTAGTCCTCTTCTGTGCTTTTGAGGTAGTCATTCAATCTGGGTTCACAACATCTGTTCCTCCTATGATGGCATGATTCTTATCATCATCAGATCTGGTTAGAATTGTGTTCTTACTAGAAAGAGACAACTGAGACGAGTATCTGAAATTCATCCTTCAAACATATCATCAGGAATTTAAATTATTTACCCACTGAGCTAGATACTTTATTTCTATCTGATTGTCTACCCTTCACTACTGTGGTACAGATATATCATTTAATTCCCCTTCTATGACTTGTAATTGGGACCTAGGACGGTACGCTCGTAACTGATTAATATGGACCAATTTATCTATAAAACTATCATTTTTGGGGATCCTTATTTTATAGGCCACTGGAGATATGTTGTCCGTAATGACAAAAGGACCCTTCCATAATGGAATAAATCTCTTCTCCTTAACCTGATCTCTTCCAAAGTTATAAAGATTAAAGATAAACTTTATCATTTACTTCATATTCCTTTTTGGACGTTTTAAGATCATAATAAGTTTTAGCGGCAGTTGCAGCCTTCTCTATGTTTGTTTGAGCAAATGCAAAAGCATATTGCAGATGCTTCCTCAAGTTCTCTACATACTGATGCTTAGTGGCAGCATTTATTAAATTCTGGTCTGAGGTGCGATACAGTAAATGCTGAGGTAGAACCATTCTTCTACCAGTCATTAATTCAAAAGGTAACATCTTAGTAGCACTACTTGGTGTTGCTCTTAATGTCATAAGGACTAAAGGTAATTTTACATCCCAGTCCTTACCTGTTTCACTTATGAATTTCTTGAGTATTTTCACAATGGACTGGTTTTAGCGTTCTACACCACCACTAGAGGCAGCTCTATATGCAATATGGAGCTTCCTTTTAATCCCTAGTATTTTCCACATCTTGGTCATCACTTCACTAGTGAAGTGGGTTCCCTGATTGTATTCAATTCTCTGGGGTAAACCAAATCTGGAAAACACATGGTTGATGAGCAATGCTGTGCATGTTTCAGCGCTATTGTTAGATGCACTGATGCACTCTACCCATTTAGTGAATAGGCATGTTACTGTCAACATGTATCTGTTACCTCTTGATGACCAAATTACAGGACCAATAAAATCAATTTGTATAATCGGACCATGGCATTACCATCCCCCTTTTCTGCAATGGCGCTCTGTCCGGTGCAGTGGGTTGGAACTGTGGACAGCTTAAACAACCTTGACAGTAGGTTTGAACATCCTTCAACATATGGGGCCAAAAGGCGTAATTATTCAATATTTCATACGTGAGTTTAGCACCATGATGGCAAGATGTGGGAGCATCATGGGCATGTTGAAGCATGAGACCTTGGAACTGGGTAGGTACCGCCCATTGTTGGATACCTGCTTTGGAGGTTCTAATTAACAAACCATCTTGTAACATGAACTGTGATTTTGATTTCATTAAGATTCTAAGATCATCCTTACCAATACAATGGTCTTTTGAGATGGGTTTGTTTTCAGGGTCTTCTATATGTTTTTAGAAAATACCTATAATGGGGTCTTCTTTTTGACTAGTGATGAGATCATCACTAGGAGAATCTTGACTCCAATGTACCATTTTAGGCTCATCCTGTTGTTTAGCCTGATTTCTGGTAATGACCTCTATCTGAATTGCACCCATTAAGTGGTTAATATTAAGCAGCTCTCCAGTTATGGCTCCTTGTTTTGCTAATGAATCTGCAAGATCATTGCCTTCCTTATCAGGGCCTTGAATTCTGGAATGGCCCTTGGTCTTTTTCCAGTGTATGGTTAAACCATTTGACACCACTAGCTTATCAATTTCACAGAACAACTTGCCATGTTTGACAGGTTTGTTGTTAGTTTTATACATGCCATTTCTTTTCCAAGCTGTCAGGTATTCAACAAAACTGTCAAGCACATAATTTGAGTTAGTAATGATACAAAATTCATGAATACCTTGTTCAATAGCCATTTTAATGGTTTTTAGAACAGCAGTGAGTTCTGCAACTTGACTGGTCCAATGTTGAAACCTACAGAAATATTTAGGAATCCATTTGCCCAAGTTATACCAATGCCAGCGACTAATCTGCACTCATTATCAATAGTGGCATGGTAAGAACAACCATCAACATATACCCAAGGTAAGGTTTGACAGTGGTCCTAATTATATATTTTATATGGGGAAAGCAATTGTTCCTCCAGGAAATCATCTTCTAATAACTCTTCCCCATGATCCTTAGTAGTACAGTCATGGAGCTCAGCAAGCCCCTGTGCGACTGGATTCATTTTGTTTTGTTTATAGCGAATTTCTAAAGGCCAGCCTTGTTATGTGACTGTTTGACAGGTTCCCATCTCTAATTCTCTCACTTTGCAGATATAGCAAGAGCTGGTGGGCCGTTTCTACAATAATTTTCTCGCCCTGTATATAGCTGTGGAAATTTTGTAGAGCCCATACAGTAGATAAGAGGGCTTTTTCACAATCACTAAATTTTATTTCTACTGGGGATAGAGTTTTGCTTGCATAAGCAATGACTTTGCTTAAATTATCATGCTTTTGGTATAAGACAGCACTCAAGCTTATATCTGTGTAACCTGTTTCTAAGTAGAAAGGTTTACTGCCTTCAGGGTAAGCTAAGCAAGGTGCTTGAGTGAGTTTTCTCTTCAGCTCTCTTATGGCTGTCTCTTGAGTCTCACTCCAGTGCCATTTCATATCCTTCTTTAGAAGATATAGCAGTGGTTTAGCTAATTCTGTATAATTATCAATAAATTTGTGAGAATAATTTGTCATACCCAGGAATTATCTTAATTCCTTTAAGTTTGTTGGGTTTTTAGAATTTGTTATAGCTTCCACCTTTTTTCTTCTGAGGATTTAACCCTTCAGAAGTAACTTCATGTCCCAAGATGTTCACATGGTTATGGCACCATTGGGCTTTTTGTAGGGATAGTTTGACACCTGCCCTTTTAAGTTGGCTGAGGACATGTTTAAGCTCCGTGATGCTGTCTTTCAAATTCTGTGCTTTTAATTAACACATCATCAACATAAGATAAAGTCCCCCTTTCCAGTGCATCAGGCATAGCCTTATGCATGAATACAGCAAATTCATGTCCTGAATTTATGTATCCAAATGGAGGTCTTTGGAATGCATACTGGACCTTTTGGAAGGAGAATGCGTACCCCTGCGCGCAATCAATGGCAGTGAATATTTTAGATCCCGGCATCTGCGCTAGGCACTGGTCAATGTATAGCAAAGGCCAGCCAGACATATATACTTGTTTGTTCAGCTGTCTTAAGTCAGCACATAAACGCAATTGTCCATCGGTCTTAAGAATACCTAGAATAGGATTATTATAAGAGCTATGCACCTGTCTGATGATAACCCTTTCTTCTAAGTTCCTTATGATTTCTGCAAGAGCATCATAGGAGGCTAAAGGGAGTCTGTATTGTTTAACAAATACAGGTGGTGCATTGGGATAGTTTGGATTCTTGCAATGTGCAGGTCTGTAGTCCCACAGTCATAAGAATCCCTAGCAAAAATGTCCTGATATTCCATCAGGAGTTCTCGTAGCTGTTGGCTTTCTCCATCATTGGAACAGCCATTAGCTAAGGAGATTTGCTCTTCGACTATTTGCTGAAATCCTGGAAAGATTTCAGGCTGTCCTATCTCATAGGCTTCTTCCAACCTAGAGGTGAGATCCCCTTAATTATAATTTACTTTACCCCTATGATTCTGGGTATTGGGGTATTCTTGCTCTTTGATCAAATACTAGGGAGGCCTCTTCAATTTTACAGATGCCTTCCTCTGAGCTGAAGGAATAAATAGACTGAATTGTAAACAATCCCTCTGGCATAGATGCAAATGATTGTTCTATTAACTGTTCTTCAGTTAAGTAGCCTTCAGGTATTAGCCCAATTATATTATTCTGGAATCCAAAAGTGTAATAACTGGATTCCAGCGCATATCCCATGGTAGTTCCCTTGGATAAGGCGATATCCTGTGGGGTCATGTTATGCACAATAATATGTGTTGGAATATTTCCAATATTTACCATGGGAGTATGGGTCATTGTTATATCCAGAATTTGCACTCTATGGGAGATGCATATTAGCATTTCAGAAGTTTTTTAATTTCTGATCCCTTTTTACCTGTAAGGGTAAGAG